>NC_048218.1:185085912-185086485 GCF_002007445.2 Ailuropoda melanoleuca | reverse complement strand
CCTGTGTGGACTTAGCCTCAGGCTTCTGGTTAGGTTTGGCTCCGGGGAGCCTGGCTGAAGCTGGAGGTGTTGAGGGGGGAAGACAGAAGTCCGAGTATTCCCCCACCACCGCCAGGATCACCTGGAGTGGGCTGTGCTGCTTAGCCAGAGAGCTCACTCCTCCACAAAGCAACCAGCTGTATGCCTATTTCTCAGGGTGGCAGTTACTGCTCCTTCACCTCTTTCTGATAATTCAGCCACTTTTGTTTAGGCCAGAGTTCCATCCCTTGTGGTTCTGTTAAATTCACACCTTGTAAATCTCTCTGTTGTAAATCAGTTCCTTTTATCCCATTCTGAGTGTCCCATCTCTTTCTTCCTGGGACTGAAGGACTGGTCTTACTGGATAGTTGGCTTGGAGTAGAAAGTTGAGTACCACTCTTAATAGGAACAAGACTCTGGAAACTGGGATTCAGTTGAACCCAGCCCTGAAGATCTTCAGTTCTTCTAAGAATGGTTTTAGAAAGAATAATTAAGAATCCAAGTCCTTTTTTTTTTTTTTTTTTTTTTTTTCCCCCTTTGACTTTTTTTTGGGAG
>NC_048218.1:185082197-185085661 GCF_002007445.2 Ailuropoda melanoleuca | reverse complement strand
CCCCCCCCCCCCCACCGGGCTAGTTTTGTCTGTCATGGGGCCTGTATAGGGAGCTTGGAAGCAGAAAGCCATAGGCTTAGCTTTCTGCTGGGCTAGTGTTCAGCCCTGTTCTCATCTTGGTGCCCTAGTTGCCTGGAAACTGAATTCCTGCCTTGCTCATCTGTGATCACTTCTCTGCTGGGTATCCTAGTTTCCTTTCAGATACAAAGTACTTTTGAATTTCTTGTTCACCTTTTTATCAGACCTATGTGCTCATAATGCCTTCTAACTTGTCCTCCACCTGGATCCTGTTTTCACTTTCAACCTTTGGTGCACCTCCCCACCCCCCAATTCCATCTTGTAGGCTCCTCTTATTTCAGATCTGTTACACCCAGGCCCTCTTTACCCTCTCTTCATTAACTGTTCTTTGTTTTGTTTTCCTTGTTCTGATGAGTGTGGAATTTCAAGCCTGGCCTTCCATAGTCTGTCTTGTCAGACTGTTTAATTTTATGGTGAAATTTTTGTCTTTGTCAGATGTCGTAATCTGGCATGATAGCATAACTCCCCAAGGAACTAGATTCTTTAGAGAGCTCACACATGCATTGCTGGCTGTGCATTTTAAAATATTATCCTTTGTATCAAAGCTCCAACTTTGCTTTATGTTTCCTTCTTCAGGGTATCACTTAAAACAACTGGTCTCATGATCTCATACCTAGGTGTGTATATATACATACGCCTAATGTATAGCTGAAGAACTTAAAGCTCTTACATATTATATAGTTTATCCAGGGACATATTGGAAAGCCAGAGATGAAACCAAGAGCAGGACATACCTCTTGCTAATCTTTGATTCCTGTAGCCCTCTTTAAGAAGGTTAATGCAAAATCCACTAATGTGGGATCGTGGTTAAGGTGATCTTGATTCCCTGTCCTTTGCCTCAGGAAGATGTCTCTGTGGTTATATAAGCCTGGACAGGATACTCAGTATAGCTTTCTTCTATGGCTGGGAAGTGACTTTATTTGCCACAGGGCTGATGTATTTGCTGTTGGGAGCTTAGGGAAGCTGGGTTATAAGGAAATGAGAATTCTTGGGTCAGGAGAGTAGGAGATTTCAAATATGTGAATGACAACCTAAATTTTCAAGAACAGGATCTAAAAACTAATGTAGAACTAGGGTGCAAACTTTAAAAAACAAAAAAAAACAAAAAAAACATGCTTTTTAAAATCCAGTAGTGAGGACACTGAATCACTTGTTCTTAATTCTATTAGGACCAGCACTTTTATAACCAATAATGGTGTAATACCACTTCTGTGTCCTAAAATAGAATTGATTGATCGTATAGCTATATTTAAATGTTTATGACAAATGGATGATAGGGCATTGTAGTATCTATGACAAGTAAAAATAGCGTGTAAATCAATGTGTAAATACTTGAGTACAGTTGTCTAGAAGAGCTAAGGTGCATGTGCTCCTATTTATATAAAATCATGGAATGTGCCAGTCAACCAGGGCCGAGTGACATATGTATTCGGTTGTCGATTCAAAGAATGTGGCCTGCAGTATGATTTTTTCCAAACTAGCAAATTACTGTTAAGATTTCTAGCAAAATATGGCCTTTCCTGGATTTGCATAGTAGTTGTAGTTTTGAAAAATTGTCTATACTTAAAAACTACACAAAAATACTTCTATATAAATTTGGCATTAGGCTCAAAAAAGTGTATCTTACGTGGATGTCCTGGGGATGTTTGTAGCCCCAGGACCATCCTTCCTTAGCTCACTTACCATAACCAGCTTTTGCTCATCTGATACCAGCTGGGTCCCTTCACCCCGCATGTCATTGGGACAACAAATAACCCCACAGGTTTTCAAAATTTCCTTCAGTGAGGGTGGTCTACAGCTTTTAGTCATTTGGCTGGTGATTCACACCCGTAGGTGAGCTGCTAGCCTACCGTTTAGATTTGAGTGGGTGGATGGTGGTGCATTTCCTTCTCAAAATGTTGCCTTTGAGAAGATGGATGCAGGTGCCTTCATGAGACTCACTGGCTCTCAAGGTCTGGGCTGAATTAGAGCCCTCGGGAAGGTTCAGAGGCTAATAGCATTGCAAACAGATTTTGATAAGGATTGCCAGGGCAATTGATAAAATCTGTTCCTTTTGAACAGAATCATACCTGGTTAGAGGAGGCAATTCACTACATCTGAGTTAGCTTGCCCGGAGGCTACCAGATGCTGTCATTGATAGTATATCTCAAGTTTGTCACTTATTTGTCAAATATCCCTTCATTTTAAAGTTTGTAACTTTTAAGCTGCCCTTCAAAGGTCAAAGTAGTGGTATCAGCATATTAGTTACATTCTTTCTAAACTGAACATTTTGATGTTTTGATAGCTCTCTCCGTTATGGCAGATACCTGGTAATTCTATGGCTTGCTTTCTCCGTCCTTCTGTATTGTGGGGGAAATTTCATCCTGCTTTTGGTAGGAAAGAAAAATACCCCATTTAATAAAGGCGTACAGGCTCTTGTTAGTGTTCTTTTGGAAATGGGACTTATCTAGCAGTCAGAGCATTAGGGAAGCCTTCTGTTTTCCAACTTGGTATCCTTAGCTAGCTGTGAAAAGCAACATAATCTCTTAAGTACCTTAATCATGATATTAAGGATTGTTTTCCTTTGTGCCTTCTTCCACATACAGATAGTTTTTGATTTCTGCCCTGACTAGAGATTTAAAAAAAAAAAAAAAAAAAAACCCAAAAAACTTCCATGGTGTTGTGGCTACTGAAAGGCTTAACATGTTCTCTAATTTCCTTTACTTTAGAGCAAAATCATGATTGTCTTCAAATTAAGCATTGCCTGCCCCTTACTAGGTGACGTAAGACACCTGTTACTCTTTCTTCCTTCCGTTTCCTACCTCTTTGTATTTTGATAGTGGTCTTTGAATTTCTAGAATGTTAACACATAGCATTTCCACATGTAGGTTCACATGTTTATAACTTTAACATACAAAGGCTGTGTGTTTTTTCTTATGCCATTCTGTAAGCACTATGTTGTTGGACTTTAAGCTTAGTGATTTTTTTCCTCCCATATTGTCACTTTTTGATACTTAGGATTATTGTGACTATTTTAATAAGTGTCAGTTTCTGAAATGGTTAAAGAGGGGTGGAAGAAGGTTGCAGGTGGTCAGGGGCCTTCCACTGGGTTTTAGGGCATGATTTGAAACTGGCAAGAACAAAGCTGCAAACTAGAATTAAAGCAGAAGAGAGGTCATGAGACTCGGCTCACCCTGTCATACCAAATCTTTTTGTTCCTCTAGACTCACCTTCCACCTTTTCTCACCCTGTTTTCAGCCCCAGAGGCACACCTGTGTGGACTTAGCCTCAGGCTTCTGGTTAGGTTTGGCTCCGGGGAGCCTGGCTGAAGCTGGAGGTGTTGAGGGGGGAAGACAGAAGTCCGAGTATTCATCCCCTCCCCCATCTCTGCCCCGCCCCGCCCCCCC
>NC_048218.1:184997590-185082042 GCF_002007445.2 Ailuropoda melanoleuca | reverse complement strand
TTTTTTTTTTTTTTTTTTTCCTCCTTTGACTGTTTTATGGTAGGCAGAGTGGTTTTTTTTGTTGTTTTCCATAATCAGATCTTTAGATTTTTGTTTCTCCTCTTGCAGTAAACTTTGAGAGAAATTAATATCTCTATGGAAACCTAATATTCAACTTTCATCCTCGCCTCTACAATAAATTGGCTTAAAATTTATGGTTGCTGTAGCATGCTTTATGCTACAAGGTAGATTTAAATGGAAAGTTTTCTGTGGTCCTGTGTTACCTAGTTTTCCTAATCCTTGAGCTTGATAATAAATTTATCATACATTCCATATAATTAGATCTTAGAGATTTAATTTTTTTTTTTTTTTTTGCCTCCACCTAATTTTGATTTTTAGTGGTAGTATGTAATGTACAAGGTGGGGCTCACCTGCCTTGTCCCTTTCATGTTTCTCTTAGTTTAAGATTTTGAAAGAATGTCTATCAGTAGAAATTCATTGACAATCACTCGTATATATGTATACATATAAATGGTACAAATATGTATGTACCATGTGTCTCATTTGTGTAATACATTTACTTTAGAACTGTATATCCACTTTCTAATTGTAATGTAATTTTGATTTTTAGTGGTAGTATGTAATGTACAAGGTGGGGCTCACCTGCCTTGTCCCTTTCATGTTTCTCTTAGTTTAAGATTTTGAAAGAATGTCTATCAGTAGAAATTCATTGACAATCACTCGTATATATGTAATACATATAAATGGTACAAATATGTATGTACCATGTGTCTCATTTGTGTAATACATTTACTTTAGAACTGTATATCCACTTTCTAATTGTAATGTTGATCATTACTTCACAAAATCTCCACCCTACAGTTTAAAGAGTTTCAAACAGTTCAAATTCCAGTACAAGCACTAAAACGAATTTATCCTGCGTGAAAGACTGCTAAATGAAGCCCTTAGATCACTGCATGTAACCTCTAGCATGGCAGTCTACAAAACAGCAGTGATAGTTTGATAGACCTGTATTTTCTGGAATATTAGTAAAACAACCCCCCCCCCGCTATACCTAGCTTTTTCATAAAGGAATATTATAGTAATGTTACATACCTTTGTATTCACAAACTTGCTACCTTTTTGGTGTACGAATATGCTAGTTTTACTATATACAGGGCTTTAGTAAAGAATCTTTTCTATAGATGGTGTATCTGCAAATCAACTTATACAATATTTACTGTGCTATCCATTTCATATCACACTAAGAATTTCCAAAGTGGTATTAATGATGGCAGTACTTTTTTTTTTTTTTTTTTTTTTTAATCTTTTAGGTTTGAAGAGAAGTTCTCCACTTTGCCTTGAAGCAGATTTTGGCTTTTTGTTTAGTGTGGTACATTTTATCATGTTCATCAACTTCCTGCTATTCCTAAAATGTTTTAACTCAAAAAAATGGAAAAATTGTTTTGTGATTCTCCCCCCCCCCCCAGATACTTGATACAGTAATAAAACCCTGTCAGTTGGAGGCTGCCACTACTAGGCGTTCTCAGTTTGTAGTATGTGGCTATTTGGGGGGAATTGTTTCATTGGTTTTAGGTATGCTAGTATTAGGCTCTCAGGCTGTGTTTGGCATATATGCTGTGTACCAGTGTGTCCCTTAAGGAGGTTTGATGTGACTCTGGCACCGTTGAGCCCACTCTCTCATCTATACAATAGTACAGAAAAGGCAGAGCAAGAAAGCCAGAAGGAATCTAGAAGTTGGTGATGGTAGATTGCTTATTTTCTTTTCAATGCCGTTTCATAGACCGCCGTGCTAAAGGTTATATGCAGTGATCTAAGGGCATCACTTAGCATTATTTTAGCCAGGATAAAAAAAATTCCTTTTAATGCTTGTACTGGAGTTAACTGTTCAAAGTTCTGGAAACTATTTGTTTAGGGTGGAGATTTTGTGGGGTAATGGTCAACATTGTAAACAGAAAGCAGATCTGTAGTTATAAAGTGTTATTACACAAATGAGACATGTATGGTACACATGTATACTTGTACATGCATGAGATAAATATATTCTTTTGGCTGGCAAAGTGTTGTAATCTTACAAATCACCTAATAAAACCAAATTGATAACTATAAAATTCCATTCTTATGGGCTTGGATGCTTTGAATCTTTACAACTGAGTTGTTCCAATAACCTTGAAAAATAGAATGGTCTATATTCTGTAGAAAGTAAGTTCTAATACATGTTAGATTCTTATATAACATTACTTCTAATAACTTACTTTCACGTGCAATATTCACTATTTAAATGACTATTGGAAGGCATCATTGAATGGACACGAAATGCAGGAACCAGAAATTTCCACTTATGTAGAACTTAGTAAAGGATCGAAGTCTTCAACTGGTTGTCTTCAGCTTCATTTTCTGTTCTATCACAACGTAAAATCAAGGGTCACTTGAATTCTAAAACTTAAGGAATTGGCTTTCCCTATGAAAGACTTAAAAAAATGTGATTTGATCATATTTTGGATTCGAGTTTACTTAAATTTGTAAAGATTTTATTTTTAATCTCTATAGCCAAAGTGGGGCTCAAACTCTCAAACCCCCCCCCCCCAAGATCAAGAGTCCCATGTTCCGATGACCGAGCCAGCAAGGTGCCCCGGGTTCCTTTTCCTGTTAAAATTGTAACTTACATAAGTAATGCTTGCCTACCTCTAGAGAAGCGCTTCCTCATTTTTTCCACGTCCTGGCACACTTAGAGAAATGACCATTTTTTTATAGTACCTCCTGGTAACTGGGCAGGTGGTTTTCCTCATTAGGAGTGGATGGGACCAGGTGATTCTTGCTGCGCTGGGCCCAGCTTTGTTCCTGGTTCACGGCACATGTGCCGGGGGGCTCCGTGTAGAGCTCATGACAAACTTAGTACAATGAACCGGTTCTTCAGTACTGTTGTTGCTAAACACAGAAAGCACTGTAGGAATGGCTCCAGTCATTCAGTTTTGCTGTTGTTGCCTCTTTCAGGGCTCTGAGTCAGGTTTTCAGTCTTCTGCTCGAAACTCCAGTCGTTCCCTAATTCAGAAAAGTAAGGGTCTTACAGTGACCTTCAAGATCTGCCCTATCAGCCCTTTCACTTCCTATCTTTCTTATCCTTGCTTCCCTGTTTGTTACTCACCAGTAATTTCTTTGCACTGCCTTCTGCATGTTAGCCGTGTTCTCAGCGCTGTTTGCTCTGCCCTGAAATGTTCCTCCCCGGATATGGGACCTTGCCAGAGGCCAACCTGACCATTCTTTGAAAAATGGGTTGGATTTTGTTTCACTGTGCATTATCAACTTAGCTGATAAGGGAACTTGGGTTTGGTACTCTGCAGAATCTGGAAGGTGTTCTTGTCCAAACTGAATTCTTAAATGTCTTTACCGCCGAATCCATTGGCCTCTTCAGCTGCTGTTTTCCTGCCCCTCTGTAGTATGAGATGTTGCCCTGCTTAAAACTGTCTCCTCCCTGAATTTTGTTAACTCTGCCCTTACCCTAAGTTTGTAATGCTTTGGTGGTCCCCTCCCCCCCAGCTCTTTTGGGGTAATTTCCCAAGGGTTAGACCTTGATTTTCACTTATTACCCATTTAGTCTGCCTTAGCTGTTTGACCTATTCCGATGATGTTAGCTGTCACCTCTGCTCTCACAGGTCTGTCTTGGTCGTTATCTTTGACACTCCTTCCTGAATAGTTTGTAAGTTTACTGTAGCAAAATGTGTTTAAGGTGTTTTCTGGTTCCTGGCTGTCAATTTTCTGTAACAGTTCAAACCTTACTTGTTTAAGAAACAGCTCAAATCTATTTTCCATCCAAAACCTTCCCAGAACACTGATATTTCCTGAATTGGTATATTCTTAAAGTCCTTAAATTAATCAAGGAATTAAATCAATGAATTAAAACAAAAAAACCCCCAAATAACCCTTAATGCTGTTGAAGTATTTTTAAAGGAAATGTCTCTTTGGGTATAAAGTCTTAAAACCATTTCTTCAAGTTTAATATTTAAACATAAACCATGATATATGTACATCTTGTTTCTTGAACTGTTTCGCAGTATTCTTATAGGACAGAAATGGTCAGTTTCAGTAGGAATTAGTGCAAACCACTAGATACCCATGTCATCTATTAAAGATTTTGAATCCTGTCATGGCCTGTCATGTTGAAACTGTCTCATATGATCACAAGTAAAATGGAAGTAGAAATGTAATGGACAGGGAGGAGTTAAGATGGTGGAGGAGTAGGGGACCTCTTTTTCAGCTGGTCCCCTGAGTTGAGCTGGATTTGTACCAGACCATTCTGAACACCCACAGAATCAGCCTGAGATGCAGGAAGATACATCTGGATCTCTATAGATGAACATCTCCAGCGCTGAGTATTGAGGTACGAAACGGGGAGCCATGAAACCGTGCACAGATATCGGAAGATAAACGGAAGGGGGAGGGAGCTGCTGTGTCCTGGTGCCGGGAAGCAGTAGCCACCTGCATGGGGGAGCGGGTGGACCGCGGACCCGCACCCTTGAGACAGCAGACTGAGACCGTGAGCCAGGAGCGCTCGCTACCAAGCCTCTCACGGAACTCAGGAAGTCTGGTGTGCTCACTGGATCCAGACTGAGACCGGGAGCTCTGGGAGTGTGCGCGGGGTGGCTGGCGGCTGGTGGGCCACCAGCACAGGCGAGCGGGGGGACTCGCGGACGGTGCCCACGAGACAGCAGACTGAGACTGGGAGCTCTGGGAGCACGTGTGGGGCGGCTGGTGGCTGGCGGGGTTAGAAACACAAAGGACAGAGATGTGCCGGCCCTGGAAGTGAGGGCTGGGATGTCGGGTGTGGGGCACATAGCCCGGGATGTTGCAGGGTTGAGCAGCACCAACAAACAATTAAAGTGGCCAGAACATCAGTGGAGAACAGGCCGCAATCCCTCTATTCTGTGACAGAGGCTGAATTTCGGCCGCTGCTGCTCTGGCTCTCAGAAGAGGCACAGCAAACCACCAGGGAAAGCCACCAGAGAACAAAAGCCTGGAAATACCGGCTCACAACGTGCCCAGCCCCAGCCACCCTCGCAGGGGACACGGAGACTCTACCCAAATAGGGTTTCCTGAGTATCGGCACGGTAGGCCCCTCCCCCAGAAGGCAGGCTGAAAAACCAAGCCTGCAACCCGGGGTGCCTGGGTGGTGCAGTCATTAAGTGCCTGTCTTCGGATTAGGGTGTGATTCACAGCGTTCCGGAAAGGAGTCCCTCATTGGGCTTCTCCACTGGGAGCCTGCTTCTTCCTCTCCTACTCCCCTGCTTGTGTTCCCTTTCTTGCTGTCTCTCTCATATAAAATCTTTAAAGAAGCCCACATCCCTAAGATCTCTATAAAACAAGGGTGCATGGCCTGGGCCCCAGTCAATAATTTGGGCTCTGGACAACCCCGCAATCTCTCATCAGAATGACGAGAAGTCCCCCCCAGCAAAGAAAAGGTAACGAGTCTGTGGCCTCTGCCACAGAAATAATAGATTTGGATGTATCCAAATTATCAGAAATGGAATTCAGAGCAACAGGTCAAGATGATTAGACTTGGAAATATTACTGAGAATATAGAATTCCTAAGGGCAGAAATGAGAGCGAATCTGACAAATTAAAAATTCTGTGAGCCAAATGCAGTCAAAACTAGAGGCTCTGATGGCCAGGGTCACCGAGGCAGAGGAATGTATTAGCGAATTGGAGGATGGGTTAGTAGAAGAAAAAACGAAAATAGAAGCTAGTCTTAAAAAAAAAAAATCCACGCCCACAAATGTAGATTACGGGAGATTACTGACTATGAAATGATCCAATGTCAGAATCATCGGCATCCCTGAGGGGGTGGAGAAAACAGAGGTCTAGAAGAGATATTTGAACAAATTGTAGCTGAAAACTTCCCTAATCTAGCAAGGGAAACAAACATTCGTGTCCAAGAGGCAGGGAGGACCCCACCCAAGCTCAACCACGACAAACCTATGCCACGTCACGTCATAGTGCAATTCACAAATATTAGATTCAAGGATACAGTATTGAAAGCGGCCAGGGCAAAGAAATTTCTCACACACCAAGGCAAAGGTATCAGAATTACGTCAGACCTGTCTACACAGACCTGGAATGAGAGAAAGGGTGGGGGGTGCATTTTTAAAGCTCTTTCAGAGAAAAACATGCAGCCAAGGATCCTTTATCCAGCAAGGCTGTCATTCAAAATTGATGGAGAAATAAAGACGNAGAATTGATGGAGAAATAAAGACGTTCCAAAATTGCCAGTCATTAACCAATTTTGTAACCACAAAACCAGCCCTACAGGAGATATTAAGGGGGGGTTCTATAAAGGTAAAAAGGCCCCAAGAGTGATATAGAGCGGAAAGTCACAACTGATACTTTACTGGCAACATGTCATCATTAAAATCATATTTCTCAATAATCTCTATCAATGTAAATGGCTTGAATACTCCCATAAAATGCCACAGGGTTGCAGATTGGATAAAAAGACATGACCCATCCATTTGCTGTCTACAAGAGACTCATTTTGAACCCAAAGATGCATTCAGACTTAGAGTAAGGGGATGGAGTACCATCTTCCACGCAAATGGACCTCAAAAGAAAGCTGGAGTAGCAATTCTCATATCAGATAGACTGGATTTTAAACTAGAAGCCATAGACACAGAAGGGCACTATATTATTCTTGAAGTATTCAACAAGTGGATATGATAATTATAAATATATATGCCCCCAGCAGGGGAGGAGCAAGATACACAAGCCAACTCTTAACCAGAATAAAGAGACATATAGATAAAAACACCTAGTAGGGGACCTCAACACCCCACTATCAGAAATAGAACACCCTGGCAAAAACTAAGCAAAGAATCAAAGGCTTTGAATGCCATACTCGATGAGTTGGACCTCATAGATATATATGGAACACTACACCCCAGAACCAAGGAATACTCATTCTATTCTAATGCCTATGGAACATTCTCAAGAATAGATCATGTCCTGGGACACAAAACAGGTCTCAACCAATACCAAAAGATTGAAATTATCCCATGCATGTTCTCAGACCACAACGCTCTGAAATTGGAACTCAACCACAAGGAAACATTTGGAAGAAACCCAAATACTTGGAGGCTAAACCATCCTGCTCAAGAATGATTCGATAAACCAGGAAATCAAAAATCAATTTAAACAATTTATGAAGACCAATGAGAATGAAAACACAACACTCCAAAACCTATGGGATACTGCAAAGGCAGTCCTAAGGGGGAAATACTTAGCCATCCAAGCCTCACTCAATAGAAAAATCTAAATGCAGCTTTTATATTCTCATCTCAAGAAGCTGGAACAGCAAGAGAGGGACGGGCCTAACCCACTCACGAGGAAGCAGTTGACCAAAATTAGAGCAGAAATAAATGAATTAGAAACCAAAGTACAGTAGAGCAAATCAACAGGACTAGAAGCTGGTTCTTTGAGAGAATCCATAAAATTGATAGACCGCTGGCAAAACTTATCCAAAAGAAAAGAGGACCGAAATTAATAAAATTATGAATGAAAAATGAGAGGTCACGACCAGCACCATTGAAATTGGAAGGATTATTAGAAATTTTTATCAACGGCTATCTGCCAAAAAACTAAGCAACCTGGAAGAGATGGAGGCCTTCCTGGAAACCTATAAACTACCAAGATTGAAACAGGAAGAAATAGATTTCTTAAGCAGGCCAATTAATTATGAAGAGATCGAGTCAGTGATAAACAACCTTCCAAATAACAAAACTCCAGGCCCGGACAGTTTTCCTGGGGAATTCTACCGAACATTCAAAGAAGAGATAATACCTATTCTTCTAAAGCTATTTCAAAAAATAGAAACCGAAGGAAAGCTACCAAACTCATTCTGTGAGGCTAATATTACCTTGATCCCCAAACCAGGCAAAGACCCCCTCAAAAAGGAGAATTACAGACCGATTTCCCTAATGAATATGGACGCCAAAATCCTCAACAAGATCCTTGCTAATAGAATCCAGTACATTAAAAGGATTATCCATCATGACCAAGTGGGATTCATACCTGGGATGCAAGCATGGTTCAACATTCGCAAATCAGTGTGATACATCATGTCAACAAGAAAAGACTCAGGAACCATATGATCCTCTCAATTGATGCAGAAAAAGCATTTGACAAAATACAGCATCCTTTCCTGATTAAAACCCTTCAGAGTGTAGGAATAGAGGGTACATTTCTCAATCTCAAAAGCCGTCTATGAAAAGCCTACTGCAAATAATATTCTCAATGGGGAAAAGCTGGAAGCCTTTCCCTTAAGATCAGGAACACGACAAGGATGCCCACTCTCGCCACTATTATTCAACATAGTACTAGAAGTCCTTGCAACAGCAATCAGAAGACAAAAAGGGATCAAAGGTATCCAAATCGGCAAAGAAGAAGTCAAACTGTCTCTCTTTGCAGATGACATGATACTCTATATGGAAAACCCAAAGGAATCCACTCCCAAACTATTAGAAGTTATAGAACAATTCAGTAAGGTGGCAGGATACAAAATCAATGCCCAGAAATCAGTTGCATTTCTATACACGAATAACGAGACTAAAGAAAGAGAAACTAGGGAATCCATCCCATTTACAATAGCACCAAAAACCATACGTTACCTTGGAATTAACTTAACCAGAGACGTAAAGGACCTATATCCTAGAAACTATAGATCACTTTTGAAAGATATTGAGGAAGACATAAAAAGATGGAAAAATATTCCATGCTCATGGATTGGAAGAATTAACATAGTTAAAATGTCCATACTACCCNAGAAAAATATTCTGTGCTCGTGGATTGGAAGAAATAACGTAGTTAAAATGTCCATGCTACCCAGAGCAATCTACACTTTCAGTGCTATCCCGATCAAAATACCGAGGACATTTTTCAAAGAACTGGAACAAATAGTCCTTAAATTTGTATGGAACCAGAAAAGGCCCCGAATCTCGAAGGAATTGTTGAAAAGGAAAAAAAAGGTGGGGGCATCACAATGCCGGATTATGAGGTGTACTACAAAGCTGTGATCACAAAGACAGTATGGTACTGGCACAAAAACAGACGCACAGAGCAATGGAACAGAATAGAAAACCAAGAAATGGACCCTCGGCTCTTTGGGCAACTAATCTTTGATAAGGCAGGAAAAAACATCCGGTGGAAAAAAGACAGTCTCTTCAATAAATGGTGCTGGGAAAATTGGACAGCTACATGCAAAAGAATGAAACTTGACCACTCTCTCACACCATACACAAAAATAAACTCCAAATGGATGAAAGACCTCAATGTGAGACAGGAATCCATCAAAATTCTAGAGGAGAACATAGGCAACAACTTCTATGACATCGGCCAGAGCAACCTTTTTCACGACACATCGCCAAAGGCAAGAGAAATAAAAGATAAAATGAACTTATGGGACTTTATCAGGATAAAGAGCTTCTGCACAGCCAAGGAAACAGTCAAAAAAACTAAGAGACAGCCCACGGAATGGGAGAATATATTTGCAAAGGACACCACAGATAAAGGACTGGTATCCAAGATCTACAAAGAACTTCTCAAACTCAATACACGAGAAACAAATAAACAAATCAAAAAATGGTCAGAAGATATGAACAGACACTTTTCCAATGAAGACATACAAATGGCTAACATACAGATGAAAAAATGTTCAAAATTTTTAGCTATCAGGGAAATTCAAATCAAAACCACACTGAGATACCACCTTATGCCAGTTAGAATGGCAAAAATAGACAAGGCAAGAAACAACAATTGTTGGAGAGGATGTGGAGAAAGGGGATCCCTCCTACATTGTTGGTGGGAATGCAAGTTGGTACAGCCACTCTGGAAAACAGTGTGGAGGTCCCTTAAAAAGTTAAAAATTGAGGTACCCTCTGACCCAGCCATCACACTACTGGGTGTTTACCCCAGAGAGACAGACGTAGTGAAGAGAAGGGCCATATGCACCCCAATGTTCATAGCAGCATTGTCCACGATAGCTACATTGTGGAAGGAGCCGAGATGCCCTTCAACAGATGACTGGATTAAGCAGCTGTGGTCCATATATACAATGGAATATTACTCAGCTATCAGAACTCTCGACATCTGCTGAATCAGAAGGGGGAATGAAAACAGACTATGGACTATGAGAAACAAACTGAGGGCTTCAGAGGGGAGGGGGGTGGGGGAATGGGATAGACTGGTGATGGTAGTAAGGTGGGCATGTATTGCATGGTGCACTGGTTGTTATACGCAACTAATGAAGCATCAAACTTTACATCGGAATCTGGGGATGCACTGTATGGTGACTAACATAATAAAAAATCATTAAAAAAAATGGACAGAACAAAGGCTAGAAGGAAATAAAAATGTTAACCTCATCCATTCACAACTGCCTTCCCTCCCTAGTTAACTTCCCCAAGTTTTTGATACAAATAGGTGTCCTAGTACCATATTGCTGTTTTGTAGTCAAAGGAGTTGTATTCACATGATCTAAGGAAAAAAAGTGTGAAATGGTGTACTTCATCATGAACCCCCCCGCCCCCCCGTATACTCCATGCCCAGTGTGGAGCCCAAAGCTGGGCTTGAACTCACTACCCTGAGATCATGATCTGAGCTGAGATCAGGAGTTGGACGCTTAACTGACTGAGCCATCCAGGCACCCCATGAAACTATCTTTTTATTAAAAATTAAGACTTTATCTTTTTTTAAAGATTTTATTTGACAGCGGGAGAGGAAATACAAGCAGGGGGAGTGGGAGAGGAAGAAGCAGGCTCCCAGCAGAGCAGGGAGTCCGATGTGGGACTTGATCCCAGGAGTCTGGGATCATGACCTGAGCCGAAGACAGACGCTTAATGACTGAGCTACCCAGGCGCCCAAGACTTTAATTTTTCTGTAACAGTGTTAGATTCACAAAACGGAGGGAGAGCTATAGATTGCCCGTACACCTAACTTCCGCATTATCAACATCCCCACCACATTGGTACGTTTGTTATCATTGATGAACGTACATTGGCGCATCATAATCCCACAAAGCCCATAGTTCATCTTGGGGTTCACTCCTGGTGTACATTCTAGAGGTTTAGACAAATGTATAATATGTAGCCACCACTGTGGTATGCTACTTAGTAGTTTTTCTGCCATAATTGTCGTTTTATAATCTAGTGTCTCATTCTCCATATCAAAATGGCTTAGTTTCATGACAAAGGAAGATTTGGATAGTACTTATGTAGCGGTCATTATGTTGTAGCAGTTCCTGTATTCTGCTGTGACTTCTTGGCTTTTACAGTATAGCCAGCTATAGTTTTGAAATACTGACTTGTATAGCAGCATTTTTACACGCGTGGTGTTCACTTTGGTTTCCTTTCAGTGGTAGGTAGAACCAGACCACAATATTGCCATCTATTCCCATGGATACACTGGTGGGTTTCTGGTTACAAAGGCAGAGGTGGTCTGTTTACATTCTGTTTCTCTTTAATACAGACGGAAGATCAGACCCAGGAAAACAAGCCATTCAATTTCTAAATGACTTCTGTTCAGGAATGATAGGATAAGATTAACTTGAGGGTAAATAGATTTTGAAAATGTCACATTTTTCTTGAACAAGTATTAGCAAAGGGCCCCCCACAAAACTAGATTTCTATGTAATGATTCTTTTGTAGGCTCACGCTTTAAGTATGCATGTGTACAGGCATGCGTGGTTTAACACGCTTTTTTAACTGCTTTAAGACTATGATTTTTGCGAACTGCAGGCTTAAAAGAACTTGATGTTTTGAGGGAATTAGATTATTTACATGTTATTCTTCACTGGACTAGACTGGAAGTCCCTTAAAGACAGGACTTCTATTTCGTGTATGTATCTTAACAATGCTTGGCACGTAGTAAGATATTTTTTAATGATTTTAGAGTGAAATATACCCATGTAGATATGTCTATACACAAAAAAAGCATTTTATAGTATGATTTATGTTGCCTTCACAGTCTCCAGGCAGAATAGGACCATTCCTTTATGGAATGCTGTCCTAGAGCTTTTCTTACACACTTTATTTGCATCCCTTTTCTAGACAGATTTTCATTTTTCAAAGGGGGAAGATAACCATAATTTGATACAAACTTCCATCTCTTACATTTGAGAGTAGAGCTACAGTTTCAGTCTCCATGTATGCTTTGTGGGGTACCTCTTATAACCTCTTCCTCTAACACTAACGATGGAAAGGGCTAATTTTTGGCAAAATTGCTTTAGTGTGAGAGTGAGGAGTTCATCAGGTTTTGGCCCCAGCTGAGGTGGAGTGTTAGTGAAGTTTATGTGACATGAAATTTTACTGGTGGTAATTCCAGGGACTTCAAAACAACCCGCCACCCCCCCCCCCAACAGGAATTGAAGTACTTCCCCATTTGGGAAATAATTTCCAGATCTCAGGTCCTCTTAAAAAAATTTTTATAACTGTCATTGAAATATAAATGTGATCATATTTTCTGATGAAAATCCATAATTGAAGATACTGATTATTTTTGAAAACTGTAATGTTTTTTTGTTTTGTTTTTGGAATGACACAGGCTTGCCTTTTTTGGGAACCCCAAAATAACAGGGCTTAATATTGCTTGATGTGATGATGTAATAGAGTTCTGAGTCCCTTATGGTGACAGTGTAATGTTGGACTTGGGTTTTCTTTTTGTTACAAGAACACCTGAATAATGGACCAATTGATCATGTTCAGGGGAAAGAAAAGGAGGCGGCCTACTTCCTAGTATGTCACTGAATTTTTCGTGGTAGTGCTGCTTCCTCCAGCATCAGTTCTAGATTTCTCCTAGGGAAGCCTGATAATATGGCCCTCAAAGTTTCTTTCATTTAAAAGATTCTGGGGGTTTCTTTCTGACTTAGTCGATAGAACGAGACTCTTGATCTCAGAATTGTGAGCTTAAGCCCCATGGTGGGTGTAGAGCCTACTTGAAAAACTTGCTGAATGGACTTTTGCTAAAAGATTGGCTAAATTTCTGAATTTTTTTTTTTTTTTAAGTCATAAGCTCTGTTCCCTGGAAGTCCTCATTGTGTTCATTTAATGATACTTCTGTATCTTTTCAATTTCATGGTGTTACAGCTGGAATTTATAAATGGAAAACATGAAACCTTTTTTTCTTAAATAGAATGAAGTTATTTTATAGCTGAGGGGATATTTAATTATTGGACTTGGAACTATCTTTAACCTTTATTTACAAGTCAACAAATTATTTGCTCTATGATCTTTTTGTCTGTTTTCTGAATACCCTACTAAATAAAAATTGAAGATTCCCAGTGTTTAGATGATCTACAACTTTTTTTGCAGTTATTACGAACTAGAAAATGGAGATTATTGGAGAAAATATCTACTGAGCCTGTTTATTCTCTTCTAATGCATAGTATATGGGAACAGTTAAAATTCTTATTTTGGTACTTATTGCATATTTTTAAATTGTTGCATATTCAGAGTAATTTGTCTCTGCAGATCTGTTGAAACCAGTGGTATTTTCATCCTTTGATTTTTAGCAGCATTCTGACTCTAATAAGTCTTCATTGATTTCATGGTATTTCTATAGCACTGTCAGTGAATGGAATGCCATTTTTTTTGTCCTCATTTAAAGTAGAATCTTTATAGGTTTTACATTTACTTTGCCTTTTAATCTTGCGGTAGACCCATGTTGATTTCCCAGGACTGGAATCTCTCTGCAGCGTGGTGTTGGGTTAATGGCAGGGGCTGTGGAGGCAGGCTGTCTGCATTTTGAATGATGGTTCTGCTGCTTACTGGTTGTGTGACCTTGGGCAGGCTAGCTAACCTTTCTGTGAATAAAGTAGTCTGACCTTGAAATAACAAGAATAGTTTCTTCCTGTACTTTATACTGTGATCACTGCTGTGAAGTACAATGGATAGTTGTGTATATAGTTGTATGCCTCGTTCTGTGAATTCACAAGGATTTTTGTCTTAACTGCGTATCAATACTGGAAAAGGTAGCTGTTCTTATGCTGTTTTGAATGTGGTTGGCCTAAATGAATTATCTTGTCAACTTCTGAAATATTAAAACCATCTTTGAGATTTTTGTTGAAGATTTTTATTCAATTTTTAAAAATGTATCTTTTCTGTAGGGTTAAGACTTCATTATATTTTTAAGCAGTTCTAAAATATACTTAATACATGAAATGATAGGAGGTAAAGGCTTAAGGTTACTTAAGAGTGAAGTATACTCTTGATGTACTATTTTAACTATACTGTAAGCCTTTTCTACAAAACTTATGCCTTCTTCACATGATATAAAAGAAAGCTGAATCCATCTACCAGTTTAACATTAATCTTCGTTGATAGGGTAATTAAAAAATTGAGTGTGGCTTTTGCATGCTGCAAGGGTAGTAATGTGGGAAGTTGACCTTATAATGCTGTTCTCAAAGGTTTATCCTTGTAAAACATATTTAACAAAATTGATGTGGTATCTCTTCAAAGTGTGGAGGGAAGAAAATTTCAAAGTTTTGCTTTTGGATTCTCTGCTTTCCCCTTTTGTTGAAGGAAAATAGAACATGTTAGAATTGGTACAAGTAGTATAAACTTTACCTTAAAATGTGGTGGGGAGAATTGGGTGGAGAGTGGAGAACCATGCTCTCTGACCACAAAAGAATTTGTAGGTGTTATTATGGCAGACCTTGGTCTGTGAGCTTCCAGTTGTCATGGCCCTATTCCTTCTTGAAGGGACAGGATAGGACCATCATGTTTTTGTTGTTTGACTTTTTAAAATGGTGATTTGGAGACGAACAGACTTTTTTACAAAAGTATTTAAAACAATTACACGCTTAAGTTCGAAGAAAATGTGGCATCAGAGACAACCAGAAGAGAACCGTAAACTGATGGGAAGATGAGCTAGATTGGAACAGCACCATGTTGAGGGTGTCTTGCCCCCCACAGAAGACCAGCCACACCTACCATTTCCTGACATGTAGCCTGGAATATCTTCAAGTGTTAAAAGAACAGAACTATCAACTTCAAGTTTTATATCCAGTGGAACTATCCTTAAGGGGAAATAACATTTTCCCTAATGAAAACAAATAACTTGGTGCTGAATGGACTTTTGCTAAAAGATTGGCTATATTTCTTCAAACAGGAAAAAAAAAAATCTTGGTACATCAGGAAGGAAAAGGCAATGAAACAAAAATAGCATATAAAGAGACTAAACTTTTTTACTCATGACTTTCATAAACAATACTTGATGGACACATTATATAATCAATACCTTAAAAAAATGGGGGTGGTGAAAGGATTGAAGTGAAAGTGAGATTTCCACACTTCACTGGAGGTGATAAAATGCTGATATCCAGAAGTTGCTTTAAGTTCTAATACTCAGAGCACCCTTACAGAACTGTATGGAGAGATACATTAAAACAATAAATCGAGATGGCATTCTAAAAATGTTCAAGTAACCTGAAGGAAGATAGGAGAAACAGGATAAAAGCCAGAGAAAAAAATAATAGACTTGAGCACTAACCTATCAATTACCTTAATTTTTTTTTCTTTTTGAGAGGGAGATAGAAGGTGGGGTGGGGAGGGAGGGTGAGAACCTCAAGCAGGCTCCATGCCCACCATGGAGCCATACGTGGGGCCCTGTCGCCGGCCTGGCCTCACGACCCTGAGATCATGACCTGAGCAGAAATCAAGTCTGAGGTTTAACCAACTGAGCCACCCAGGTGTCCCTTACCTTAATTTAAAAAATTTTAAGTATATTAACCCACAGATTGGCATATTAGATAAAAATGCCTCGACTGTATTCTGCTTACAAGGAACTTGAAATTCAATGCCATTGGTAAGTTGAAAGTAAAGGGATAGAAAAATTAGAGCCCCTTAACATTAATAAACAGTAGGAGCAAGACAGCTGGGTGGCTCAGTTGATTAAGTCTGCCTTGGTTTTAGGTCCTAATCTGAGAGTTCTTGGATCAAGCTCTGCCTTGGGCTCCCTGCTCAGCGGGAGTCTGCTTCTCCCTCTCGTTCTGCCCTTCTTCCTGCTTGTGTGCATGAGTGCTTGCTCCTGTTCACTCGCGCGCCTGCTCTTCCTGCCCCCCTCTCCCCCCTCCCCCTCCCTCCCACCATAAAATCTTAACTCCCTCTCCCTCCCTCCCTCCATAAAATCTTAACTCCCTCTCCCTCCCTCCCTCCATAAAATCTTAATTCCCTCTCCCTCCCTCCCTCCATAAAATCTTAATTCCCTCTCCCTCCCTCCCTCCGTAAAATCTTAACAACGAAACCCAGTAGGAGTGACTGTCAGTATCTGCTAAGTTAGACTTCAGAGCAAAGAAAATTGGTGCAAAGGGGGACACTACCTAAGGTAAAAAGGCAGTTCCAAGAGAAAGGACTTTTAAATGTGTGCATACCAAACAATGCCTCAGTAAAGAAAAGATTGGTAGAACTGAAACAGACCTCCACGTTTTCATTGGACATAAACACATCACTCCTAGCTGTTGATAGAACAACCAGAAGTCACAAAAGGTTTCAGAAAAGCTGAACACAAGCCACCACTGAATGTCAAAGTACTTATTCCTTGAAATAAACCCCACCAGATCATAGTATAGAATTCTTGTATTGCTGAATTACATTCCTTAATACTTTAAGGATTTTTTGCATCTGGTAATTCTTTTTGCATGGTCTCTCTAATCCTGGTATCAGGGTAACGATAGGTTTATAAAAGGGGAAATGTTCCCTCTATTTTCTAGAAGAGAGTATAGAGCTGTGGTTAATTCTTTAAACATTAGCTACAATTCTTCAGTGAAACAATCTAGGCTGGGACACTTTTTTTTTTTTTATGTGGTTTTAAATTAAAATTCAAACTTCTTAATTATAGGGTTATTCAGATTATCTGTTTCCTCCTAGATGACTTGTAGGTTGTGTTTTTTGAGGAATTGACACATTGTTTTGGTAAGCTGTTAAATTTGAGCATAGAGTTCATAGTATTCACTCATATTTTTAATAACTGTGACTCTTTAGTGGTGTATTTCATTCTTGATAATGGTGATGTGTCTTTTTCTCTATGGCTATTTCTAGAAGTTTAACAAACTTTTTCCCCAAGAACCAGCTTTTTGCTCCATTGATCTGTCTGTCCCATCCCCCCCCATGGCCTTTTTTCAGTTTCTTTCTGCTTAAATTGGCTTTATTTTCTTTTTCTAGGTTCTTCATCTGAGAGCTTAGATTGTGTTCTACAAATCTAGATCTATATTCATGTTGAATTTAATGTTTCTCAAATTCTTGAGACCCTCTTTGACCCATTGATTATTTAGAAGTGCATTGCTTAGTTCTCAGATGTTTGGAAATTTTCCTGTTGCCTTTGTTACTGAATCCTAGTTTGGTCCCGTTGTAGCCTGGTGACTTTATCAGTTTAAAATTTTTTTTGAAGTTTGTGGCCTAGATAATGGGGTCTCTGTATACGTGTGCTCTCATGGCACCTGAATGTATTCTACTGAGCAGAGCGTTAACATGAGATAGTGTTAGTTGAAGGAGTTGAGTTCTGTGTCATAGCTGATGATCTTTCCTAGTAACCTGAAGTGTTGACGTTTCTAACTAATTGTAGACCAGTATATTTTCAGTTTTATGAGTTTTGCTTTATGTATTTTGCAGCCTTGTTTTTGGTGCATACACCTTTAGGTTAGCAATGTCTTCTTGGTGGATTGACTTATGTAATATCTAATTTTCTTCACGCTGAAGTCTGTTTTATCTGAGAGTCCTAATTTCCTTTCATCAGTGTTTGCATGATATCTTTTTCCTTATATTTAGTTTCAGTTGTCCATGTCCTATTTGAAGTGAGTTTATTGTAAGCAGTATATAGTTGGGTCATGGTTTTTAATGTACTGTCTGTCTTTAATTGGTATGTTTAAGCCATTTGTAGTTAATACAACCATTTCTATATTAGGGCATAAATCTGCCATTTCATTTGTTTCCTCATACTCACTTCCCTCTTGGTCTGGCCTTCCTATGGATTACTTTAATATAAAGTCATGATATACCTACATATAAGTAAATCTTGATAGCTTTTTAAGAGGTAGCTCTAGGTATTACCTAAAAACACAGAACTGTGACAATCTACTGATATCACATTTTAACCAGTCCTATTGAAACTTACTCTGATTTTTATAATCTATTTATTTCGTATATTCGTGTGTGTGTGTGTGTGTGTGTGTGTGTGTACACACACCCCCATATCTTTGTCAGTGGACACTTGGGCTGCTTCCATATGTTGGCTATTGCAGATAATGGTGCAGTAAACATAGGGGTACACATATCTTTTTGAATCAGTGTTTTTGTGTTCTTATAAATACCCAGTAATGGAATTACTGGATTATAGGTTTTTTGTTGTTTGTTTTTTTGGTTTTTTTGTTGTGTTTTTGTGTTTTTTGTTCGTGTTGTTTTTTTGTTGTGTTGTGTTTTCTGAGGAACACTCCATACTGTTTTCCACAGTGGCTATGGCAGTTTGCATTTCCACCAACAGGGCACAAGCGCTCATTTTTCCCCCCCTCCTCACATTCTTGTGAACACTTGCTGTTTCTTTAATTTTAGCCATTCAGACAGGTGTGAAATGAAATCTCGTGGTTTTGATTTGCATTTCTGTGATGAGCGATGTTGCGTATCCTTCCCTGTGTCTGTTGGCCATCTGTATGTTGTCTTTGGAAAACTGTCTATTCAGGTCCTCTGCCTGTTCAATTGGATTGTTTTTTTGGCGTTATGTAAGTTCTTTATGTATTTTGGATATTAACTCCTTTTAAGATATATCCTGTACAAATATCTTCTCCCATTCAGTAGGCTGTCATTTTTGTGATATTGATGGTTTCCTTTGTCATACAAAAGCTTTTTATTTGAATGTAGTCCTGATGGTTTATTTTCACTTTATTTTCCCTTCACCTTAGGATACCTGTCTAGGAAAATGTTGCTTTGGCTGATGTCAGAAGCTACTGCTTGTGTCTTGTCTCGCGCCGTCGCGTCTCGTCGTCTCGCGTCTCGTCGTCTCGTGTCTTCTGTGGTTTTCTGTCTGACCTTTCAGTCTGTAATCTGTTTAGAGTTTATCTTTGTGTAGGTTATCAGTAGTCCAGTTTCATTTTCTATATGGAGCTGTCCAATTTTCCCAGCACCATCTATTGAAGGGACGGTCTTTTCCCAGTTGTGTAATCTTGCCTCCTTTGTTACAGATTGACCACATAAGCATAGGTTTGTCTGTTTTGCGGTGGATCATAAAATATGGAATTGGTAATTTCAGCTTTATTCTTTCTCAGAATTGTTTTGGCTGTTGGTGGTCTTTTGTGGTTCCATACAAATTGTAGTATTCTGTGGAAAAATGCTGTTGATACCTTGAAGGATTGCATTCAATATAGAAATTGCTTTGGGTAATGTGGATATTTTAACAATATTTCAGTCTGTGAGCATGGAATATCTTTGTGTAGTCTTCAGATTCTTTAATCAATGTTTTTATAGTTCTGAGGGTACAGGTCTTTCACCTCCTTGTTACATTAATTCTTAGGTATCTTACTCTTTTGGTACTATTCTAAATGGAATTGTTTCCTTAATTTCTTTTACTTTGTTACTATGTAGAAATGCTACTGATTTCTGGGTATTGATTTTCTGTCCTGCAACTTTACTGAATCCATTCATTCCCTAATAGTTTTTGGTGGAGTTTTTGGGTTTCCTATGTAGAGCATATAACATAGACATAAAAATGATGAGCTCTCATCATTTGTGACAACATGGATGGGCCTAGAGGGTATTCTGTTAAATCAGACTGAGAAGGACAGATACCACATGATTTCACTTGTGTGGAAGCTAAAAGCAAAAACAAAAGAATAAAGCAGAATGAGGCTCATGAACACAGAACAAACGGATGGTTGCCTGGAGGAAGGGGGGTGAGGGTATGGGCTAATAGGTGAAGGGGAGTGGAAGAGAGTCTTCCAGTTACAGAATGAATAAGCCACTGGAATAGAAGGTGCACGGAGTAGGGAATATAGTCAATGATACTGTAATAGCATTGTAGGGTGACAGGTGGGAGCTGCACCTGTGATGAACATAGCATGATATGTAGAGAAGTTGAATCATTATACACCAGAAACCAATGTAACACTGTATGTCGACTATACTGAAAAACAAAATGGGTGAAATAATCAGCATTTTTATACATACTGTTGGAGTGGTACAAAACCATAAGTTTTGCTTCAACCATAATTTAGAACTCTGAAAAGGCGGAAAGCTTATCTGTTTACCTGTATTTTGGTTTATCCTGTTTTTCTGCCTTCCTGGTGTTCCAGGATACATTTTTTGGTCTCTTTTCTGCTTAGAAAACACTTCAGTCATTGTTTTAAAGTAGGTTTGATTGTGAAAAGTTCTGGTTTTCTTTTATCACAGAAAGTCTGGATTTTCCTTTTATTTCTTGAGGATATTTTTGTTGGATTTAGGATTGTAGGATGACAGTTTCTTCCACCTCTTGCAGAACACTGTGCCACTTCTGGTCTCCAGGATTTCCAATGAGAAATTTTCTATAAAGTGTGTCACTTAGCTGCTTTAAAGATTTTTTTTTTTTTTTTTGAGCCTTCTGAAGTTCAGTTATGATGCATCTTCTCATAGGTTTCTTTGGGTTATTGTGTTCGGGGTTTTCTGTGCTGCTTGAATCTGTAGGTTTATGTCTCCCAGGAAACTTGGAGAGTTTTCAACCACCATTCAGTACTTTCTCAGACTCAACCTTGTTTCTCCTCTGCTGTGATTCCAATGACAAAAGTTAATCATAATCCCATAGTTGGCCAAGGCTCTGTTCATTTTTTTCGGGTTTTTTTTTTTTCCCCTTTGTTGTTCACTTGGGATGCTTCCTATTCTGATATCTAGTTCAGATTCTTTCCTCTGTTCCCTCCATTCTGTCATTGAATTCATTCACTGAATTTAAAATATTGTTACACTTATAAAATCTCTATTTTTTCCTTCCTTGCTGAGATTTTTCATTTCCATGAGGCTTTCTATTTTTTTTAATGGGTTTTAAACATTTGTAATTGTTCTTATGAAGTCTTTTTATGATGGCTGCTTTAAAATCTTTCAGATAAATCTTTGTTAGATCTGACATCTGTCATTTCAGTGTTGGCATCTACTGATTGTCTCTTCATTTAGTTTGAGATAGTCCTGGCTCTTGGTTATGATTTTTTTCTATTGAAACCTAGATATTTTTGTATCATGAGAAACTCTGGGTGTTTCTTAAACTTTGTGTTTGAACGGTTGTGTTTGGTGCTGGCAGGAGCAAGGGGGGGGTACTGCCTCATCACTAGCAGGGGAAGGTAGAAACCAAGGTTCCTTATTCAGCCTGTTGACATGCAAATAGAGTCTCTTAACTATTGCTGGTTGGAGTGGAATTTGTTTCTCCTCTCTCTCTCTGGACCCTATGGTGTTCCCACTCAGTGATGGTGAAAGTCTTTGGTCTCTGCTAGGCCTCCTCTGTCCCCACCTAAGTGGGAGGGATGCCACCTTGTGTGGGGGCTGAAGTCCAGGCTCACCATGTTGCCTCCAGTGACCTAGAAGGGGAGAGCTCATTACTGCCCAGAGGACCATGATCCTAGCTTCTTTCCCTAATTGGCAGTCCCTGGCACAGCCCAGGCAGGAGTGTTTAAAGTGTTAGAGAAAATAGAATTCTAGGCTTCCACTTGACCTTTGCTGACATGGGTAAGGGTAAGGAGGTAGGTGTAATGGCGGTGGGTTTTTTTTGTGGGGTTTTTTTGGTGTGTGTGCGTGTGTAATAGAGTGGCTATGGCCGAAATGGTTCTTTTTGTCTTAAGTGGCTAGCTTGAGAAGCCTTTTTATGGTGGCTTTTTTTGGTTCGGGCCCATCAGTGTTCCTGGGTGTCCTACATCTTCAGCTCCAAATCTGGAGTATATGAGGCAGAACCAACCAGTGTTTCTTTTTCTCTTTAATACTCTGATCCTTAGTTTTTATGATATCCAAGATTTTTAGTTTTACTTAATGGTAGGAATAGATAAAAGTATATTTCCTCAGTCTTCCCAGAAGCAAAAGTGTACTACACAACACTTCCTAAAGGACATAATTCTAGAAATCAGATTAGTTTTCACCAGGGGTTGGGGACCAGGTGGGGTGATGTTCTAAATGGGCAATATGAAGAATCCTTACTGTTCTGTATTGATGGTGTTGAATTAGAAGAACCATTACTGGTGACAATTATTTATAACAATGTGCATATACAAGGAACACAAAATTGGAGAAATTTAAGATAGATGGATTGTGTCAATGTCAGTATACTGACTTCAGCATTATACTCTAGTTTTGCAAATTATTACCAGGGAACAAACCAGACATTGGACCTCTTTATTTCAACTGTGTGTGATCCTGCAGTTACCACAGTAAAAATTTTAATTGAAAATAAGTTAATGCATTCAAAAACACAAAAACTGTTCCCAAAACTAGAGCTATAGGGTAAGGTGTATTCACAAAGCCTTGCTTTCAGTGACATCCCCTCCCTCTTTCCCTAGGTAACCATGTCAGTGTTGGTTTTGTTTTGTTTGTTGTTGTTCTCCTATTGCTTTCGAACTACATTTTATATCCATTTTAACTTTGCTCTCTTGTGCTGTTCCCACTCACAAGAAAGAATCCTATTGAAAGATGGTCTATCATGTGTTTTCATTTAATAGTTGAACTTGATGGCTTTTTGTAGACTGGTCTGTTAGAGCTCTTTATCATTGCATTGGTTGGATAAATCAGTTTGTTCTTACAGATAATGACATCTTTGTGCTGGGCTATTTTGTAACTTTGTATTCGTGAGTGTGTTTTGGAATACACTAGAGATGGGATTTCTGGATTAAGTGTAAACATTGGCCAGTTTGTGAGAATTTTTAACTCTAGAGAATAGACAACACTAATGTGGGATAATCCTCCCCTTAACCCCATCACTGTAGTTTTTCTGGCTATTCTTGCTATTTTTCTACTTTGAACTTTTTAGTCAACAATCGAAAGGCACCTTCATTGTGGGTTTTTTTTTGTTTGTTTGTTTTTTGTTTTGCTATTGGATTGTCTACTTTTCATTGGTCCTAGAACTTAGCATATGAAAAGGAGGGCATATCAACTTGGTGAGGGGAAAAAATGGACTTATTAATAGTGTTGCAACAACTGGATAGCCATATGGAAAAAGGTAAAATTAGATTTGTTCCTCACAAAATGCACAGGAATAAATTCCAGATTAAGAATGAATTCCAGGGGCGCCTGGGTGGCACAGCGGTTAAGCGTCTGCCTTCGGCTCAGGGCGTGATCCCGGCGTTGTGGGATCGAGCCCCACGTCAGGCTCCTCCGATATGAGCCTGTTTCTTCCTCTCCCACTCCCCCTGCTTGTGTTCCCTCTCTCGCTGGCTGTCTCTGTCTCTGTCGAATAAATAAAAATTTAAAAAAAAAATGAATTCCAAATACAGAAAATGAAATGGAAGCAGCACTTAGGAGTAGAGAAAACATTCCTATACAAGATTGAAACCCAGGGGCAGGTAAGACATGAGTACATCTGCCAAAGATTAGAAGTAAGGTTGAAATGATCAGATGAACTAGAAATCTTCACTACGTGCCACAGAGAATAAGGACTAATCTTGATCTGTAAGGAGCTACTAAAAACTTTAACAACTCCCCCCCCCCCGAAAAAAAAAGGGTAAGAGAAAATAAGTACAAGTGGGCCTTAAACATAGAAAGTACCAAAGCAATTGTTAGGGAAGAAATGAGCTCTCATTGTTTTAACTATCAGAGTGGCGGAATTTTACAAGTTTATTTTTTTTTGCTGGCAAAGCACTGAGAAAACACACTCTGACATTGCCTAGTAGTTCAAATTCAGTGCTTGTGCAGAAGTTTTTTCCAGGTGCAATTGAGAGCATGAACAGTATCACTAGATGGTATACTCCTTTAGCTACATGACCTTGCACAAATTTGTTTCTCATCTTGTCGATGAACTAGGGATGGTAAAAATATTTATCTTGGGTGATTTCTGTGAGAATGATACATTAAAAAAATTTTTTTTCATTACTTGTATTATCACTGACTCCTAATTTTTGTTAAATGACAGAGTAACTCATTAAGCTGAAGATCCAGGAGTAGAAGAGGGTACTTGAAGGTTGAGACTGGGCAGATGCACAGGCCCAAAGCACTGGCTGGTAAGTCAGTGTTTGGGAAGATCAGTTATGGAACTGGAGCTCTGTGAGGGGGCAGGTGCAGCAGAATCCCAGAGGCCTTTTTTGAAAACACTGAACCACCTTTACCCTTCAAGTATAGGCTATTCACCTACCAGAGTAGATGGTGAGGGACCTGGGTACAAAAAAAGAGGACAGAACGTGGTGCAAAGTGGGCAAGGGACTTTCAGAGACCCAGCTCCAAAGGTTAGGTCTGTCCCAAGTTCTAATTTGTTAAAATTTCTGCGTGAACACACTCAGTGGAGTCTGTATCTTGTAATGAAAACAACTTTTCGAATTGCAGCTGATCTCCATCCATAGTTAAAGCCCTGCTACTCAGACTATGGACAAGTAGGACAATACCTTTAGGAATTCAGAATCTCTAGCGCCACCCCAAGCCTATTAAATTAGACTCTGCATTTCAGGAAGATCTCCAGGGGATTTGTATGCATATCTCAAAATCAGAAGCACTGTTAGCTTTCTTCTAAGAGTCTCAAGTTATCTAGGAGAGTGGGAGAAAGAGACTATATCCATAACTTATTACCTGATTGGTTTCCTTTGTTCATTCCCAGTATTGAGACATCATGGGTGTATCCTAATCTATTAATCATTTATATACCAAGATGGTGTTTAAACAAGGTATATCATTGTCATTTAATACCGCAAGCTTAAGAGTTAGGTTCTAGTCTACCAATTTTTACAGTGGGGGAAACTGAGACAAGGGAAGCTCTTTCCCTGAAATAGAGCATTGTGCAATTAAGACCTCACTGAGATGAACATCAGGCGTTTCTCTACTGAAAAGGATCGAATAGTTTGGAGCACACTCCTTGATAAGTGATTTCTTTAAAAGATAAATAAAAATTTAGGAAGTAGAACTTCATTTTGAGACAGAATTCATCCTTTCTAACAATAACTAGGTTAATTCTTAAGCAGAATGATTGCAGTTAGAGCTGCTGTCTGAGAGTTGAAAGGAAACTTTGCTAGAGGTGGTAATTGATGTAGTTTTATAATCATTCAGGAACTGGTGAGTTTATTCTGTATTTGCCTTGTCAAAGTTTAATGATGCTCTGGAATATACTATGAATTTTTGTTTTTCGTTGGTTATGGCAGGATTTTTTTTTCCCCCCTTTGAGGTCTATTTCTGTTGCATTGCTCCATGGTCTGACCTGCCTAGAGCATTCCTTGCTTATGCTGCAGCTAGGGAATAATTTCTAGAATTACATATTTTACCTGACTTTTAAATGAGGGTTAATGTTTTGATCTTTTGTTAAAAACACTAGAACTTTGCTGGGGTACAGCTTTGTGGAAATCAGTTTCTCCAGATGTGAGGTCAAAGCATAATGATTTAAATTTATTCTTGAGCATTACATGGGACCTTGAGCGCCCTTCTTTCTAGAAGAAAATTAGCATTTTGGGTTAGTTAGGACTACATCTCTAGTAGGTGAGTCTTGCAGATAATCTTTTAACACTTGACTAAGGAAAGCATAGGTGATGTGTAGAATTTAATGAGTTGCAGGAGTAACATATTGAAACTGTTTTATTGTAGCTATGTTGCAAAGTCTATGCAGAAGTCTTTTTTTTTTTTTCCCTCTCCTTACATTTAAATATATCTTGGCTTTTGCCTGTAAAAAAAAAACCTCCTGCTTCAGTTTTATTTTCCTTCATGCCTTCTAAATTGAGTGTTAAGCTTTGTGCAAAAGCTCTGTGGGACCGACCCACTCAGCCTGTTACAGTACACAGACCCTGAATCAAACGTCTAAAGGAGTTTTCCATTAACCAAAATATAATCAACTTAATAAAATGACAACTGTATGTGAACACTGTAGTTCCTGTGAATCAAACTTATAATAAAAATAGTGGAATGTTGGCTATCTTTAAAACCATACAATAAAATTTGTATTTGTTGGTATACTAAGTATTTTGGCTTTGTGGGCCATAGTGTTTGTGTATCCACTCTTGCAATGTAAAAACAGTCCTAGTATGCAAAGGAATGGGCATGGCTATGTCCCAACAAAACTGTGGACACAAGTTTTAATTTCAGAGTTTTTGGTATATGGTGAATAATATACTTGTGCTTAAATGTTCTGGTTTTTTAATATTGAGAATACCATTTTTGTAGGATATACAAAGCTTGCTAAGCCTCATAATATAGATTTTCTAGTTTTTATTGACACTGTTATGGTTACAGTGGTGCAGTTAAAATGCTGCTTTAGAGTATTTGATATTTCAAAATTGTACGTTTGTTTCAGGCTTCACTAAATTGAGATTTCCTGTCATTTTGCTTATGTGGTATGCTTAGTATAGCTGCTCCTTCAGTCCCTTGAGGATTTTACTAATATATTAACCACCCGGAATATTCTACATGACTTGTTTTTCAAAACACTTAGCAGGATATCAGTTGGAAGGCAGAATAGCTTGATGTAGTTACTTTGTAATCCGGTTCCATATGCTAGCTATGTGTGATTTGGGCTCACTTTCCCTTGGCCTCGTTTTACTGAGCTTTAAAATGGGAATTATAGGGGCGCCTGGGTGGCACAGCGGTTAAGCGTCTGCCTTCATCTCAGGGCGTGATCCCGGTGTTATGGGATCGAGCCCCACATCAGGCTCTTCCGCTGTGAGCCTGCTTCTTCCTCTCCCACTCCCCCTGCTTGTGTTCCCTCTCTCGCTGGCTGTCTCTATCTCTGTCAAATAAATAATTAAAATCTAAAAAAAAAATGGGAATAATAGGAGTGGTTTTGCCTCCCATGTCCCTACACACACGAATGAAGTAATGTTAAAATGGAATCTGGGGGAAATATAAATGAGAACCATGAGCTCCCACTACAAACCTATTAGAATGGCCAAAACTTGGAACCTTGACAACCCTACATGCTGATGTGGAGTAAGATGAGCTCGTGTTGCTGGTGAGAATATAAAATGGAATAGCTGTTTTTGGAAGATGGTTTGATGGCTTTTTAGAAAAAGAACATACTCTTGGTATACAGTCCAGCAGTGCTACTCATTAGCAATTGCCTAGAGTACTTGAAAACTTATGTTCACACTGGCAGTTCTATTTATAATTTCCAAAATGTTGGATATGCAACCAAGATGTTAGTAGGTGAGCGGATAAACTGGTATACGTGGACGGTGAAATACTATTCAGGGCTTAAAGGAAATACCAAGACATAAAAAATGTGGAGGAACATTAAATGCATATTACTACTAAGCGAAAGAACCGATTTGGAAAGGCTTCTGTATGATTCTAGCTATGCATTAGAAAAGGCAAAACGATAGAGAAGGTAAATAGATAAATGGCTGCTGAGGGATAGGGAAGGGGGGGATGCATAGGCAGAGCACAGGATTTTAAGGACAATGAAAATACTGATACCATGATCATGGGTACACGTCGTTAGTATACATTTGTCCATAAACCATAGATCGAATAACACAAAGCATGAATCTAGGTAAACGAAGGCCGTTGGATGATTATGATATCAGTGTAGGTTTATCAACTGTAGCAAATACACTGCTCTGGAGGATTTTGATAATGAGGCGGGCTGTGCATTTATTGGGGGTAGGGGGGTTTCTGTGGGAAATTTCTGTACCTTCATTTTGTTAACCTAAAACTGCTCTAAAAATAGTTTATTAAAAGCTAGCATGCATAAGGTTATTTTTTAAACTTAAAACAGGATCATAGGGGAAGAGGAAAAAATAAGACGAAATCAGAGGGGGACCAACGATAAGAGACCCTTAATCATAGGAAAACAAACTGAGGGTCGCTGGAGGGGAGAGGTGTAGGGGGATGGGGTAACTGGATGATGGACATTAGAAAGGTATGTGCTATAATGAACACTGGGTGTTACATAAGACTGAATCACTGAACTCTGCCTCTGAAACCAATAATACATTACACGTTAACTTTAAATAAAAATTTAAAAAACTAAGTCAGACTTCCCTTCTGCCCGGTGAACTTTTTCCCCTTAATACATATTTAAATTCGAGTTAACATACAGTGCACTATTGGTTTTAGGACTAGAAAGTGATTCATCACTTACATACAGCTCACAGTGCTGCTCATAACAAGTGCCCTCAGTACCCTGCTTCCCATTTTTTTGGGACATACTTTTTTCCTCGTGTTGAAAGGCGATAGGCCTTTGGCGGGGTGGGGGGGTATGGAAAGGGAAAGCTAGTATATCCTGTAACTTCAAAAGAATTCTCGATTACTTAAGTATTTCCCATTATTACCCAGTTTGTGGGTTGGTTTTTTTGGGGGGGGTGTTTTTTTTTTTGATGCTTTACTAAAAATGCTGTTACCAAATCCCTGAAAAGTTAACTGAGACCACGTTCTTTAGAACTGTACAGTTTTAATGGAGTGGTGTTGTCAGAATACTGCTGTATAGCTTACATGTATTTCCAGGCATTTACTCAAGTTAAGCTTCTTGATGTTCACTTTTTAAGAGAATTTCTGAACCTAAAAGGTTCTTACCGTAAATAAGCAAGGTAATTTACAAGTGTTGTTGGTCTTACTTTTTTTTTTTTTTTTTACTAGAGAAGTATAAACACTCCATTTGTGGTTAACAAACAGCTAGAGATGATGAGTCATGTAACATCACAATAACATTTTTAGCAAAAGACTTAAATGTAATGATCACAAATTAGCATAATTAAGCAATATAATTATTATAGGCTGTTGATATAATTTGGAGCTTGGACTTGAATAAAAAATTAAAGTGTTCTTATTTGTGATTATACTTTGTCTTTTAATTGTGAGTAGGAAGAGAAGAAAAACCCTGTAAATGCAGGTATTGAACTACATCTTGCAGGGAGGGTCAAAAGGGACTTAGTACAGATAAAGACATAATTAGCTTGTACTTTTCTCTAAGATAATGTTGACTTAGAAAAATCTTTCCTCCTACCTGCTGCTTTAAAATCTGAGTGGAGGAAGAATGGGAAGTGGTAGAACCTTGGTTTTGTTTTTTGTTTTTTGTTTTTTTTTCCTTATAGCTTTTCCTGTTGTGTTCCATATTGCATGTAAGACCAGAAGATTTGATTCCAAGCTTTATGAGGTCAGAGGAGGAGTTGACAAACAGTATGTTGAGAGCCAAAAATAACCACTAGGTTTTCACTGGTATTAACAATGGTGTTCTATAGAGTAAGTTCATAGGAGGATGCCATATTTAACTTAAAATGACCATAACTTTAAATAAACCATAGTATCAGTAATGGAACTAGTTTTTTGTGTTTTTGTTTTTGTTTTTTTTTTTTTTTTAAGATTTTGAGAGCGTGCATGAGTGGGGGGAGGGTCAGAGGGAGAAGCAGACCCCCCTGCTGAGCAAGGAACCCAACATGGGGCTTGATCCCAGGACCCCAGGATCACTGAGCTGAAGGCGGCTGCCCAGCTGACTGAGCCACCCAGGCACCCTGGAACTAGATATTTTTACCATCTAACCTATAATAACTGGAAAATACTAAGGGCTGAAATAATAAATACTATGTGCTGGCTACTGTGGAGAGATCGTAAGACAATAAGGTATTGGAGCTAGCGTAAAGAATGCCCTCCACACCCATTTCCATGGACTGTTAATACTTGCAATTCCCATATTAAAGTTCTTTTACACCATTTTTCTTTTTCCTACAACATTTACCATCTAAGAGACCCTTTTTTAGCTTTTAGCATTTGTTCAAAATTCTAGATCTCTGACTAAAAGTAAATGCTGCTTCTGGTTTTTTTTTTTTTTTGAAGTTCTATTTTCTGTCAGTATATCATGAAAATCCTTTAGAATAACTCAATATCTATAACATTCATGGATGTATGGCATCATACAGATGGGGAATTGATGTATTACCAGAAATCACTGAACACAAGGTACTGGTACAAGTTATTGGGGACTTGCCTTTCTGTCATGGAATTTGGAAGATTAGACAGGAGGGAGAGAAATGAGTGAAATTTCCAACTAGCGGAGGACCTAGAATACTAGAATCTCTAAAAGAGGAAAAGGCAACAGCAGATGACATAAATGGTTGCATAAACAAGAGTTTGCTCAGTTTAGCAAATAATTTCCCTAATTAATAGTCTTGCTTAGCAGTGGGCAATGTAATAAGGGTTTCTGAAGATGTTTTATCTTCATATATAAAAATACCACTTAGTACTCATTGAAGAGTCCTCCATGTCTTTTCATGGCTTGATAGTTGATATTTGTGGTATTTTAAAATACATTACAAAACTGATTCATACTAAGGTGTGAGGAAGCATTTTGGACCCTTGCCATCTTAAATTTTTAAAATCTTTTTGCAGAAAACTGGAACTGCTTAATGAGTTATTAAAGGGACACAGCCTTGTTTGGGTGGCAAGGTGGTAGAGTCTTGCCAAGTGTCCCAGAAGCCCACTAGTGTCCTCTCTTAGAATATAAGTAACCTGGGGTCCTAAGTTTAAACTGGAGTTCTCAGTATGAACTTTGATATGTATGTACACATACCTGTATATCAAAATCCGATCTCTATATGAAGTTAAAGGTAAAAATTCCCCATATTTCCTAGCTCTTTCCTTTCTATTGAAAATACACAGAAACAATCTAGTACTTATGAGCATCCCTAGTGCTAAGATTGAGTTCTTGAAATACTGCTTTCCATAAATTTATCCAGTATCTTTGTTTTACTGAAATAGAACATTATTGTGGCGAATTCTGGGCCTTCAGAAAATGTCAGGCAGATATAGTATGCCTGTGTTCAGAGCTACGCGAATTTGGTTTGCTTTACGTTTACAATGAGAACTTCAGTTTTGAGCTAAGAAATAATTTAACCTCAAACTCCACATCCCTCAAGACAACAAAGTATCTGCATCGATCTTGTCCAATATCAAGGAAGCAGTTAGTTTTTTGTCACTTTAGCAGTAGTTGAAGCTCCTGCTACCTGTTTCCTAATGTTGTACTCCAGGACCTTGATCACTACAGTCGTCCTGATGCTTAAGCATGAGTGGCAGAAAATTCAGCAGAACAGTGCTAGAATTCTCTAAGACTACACTTCTAAATCAGAAAGGTACATGACCATAGAAACAGTTAAGTTAAACATGAACATCAAATGTAGGGATTCCAGTCCAAACATGACTGTACCCTAAAAGGGTTCAGTCTGGAGATGGAAACTTGCAAAGTAATTTGAACGACAAAAACTTTTTTTTTTTAAAGATTTTATTTATTTGATGGAGAGGCAGCGAGAGAGGGAACACAAGCAGGGGGAGTGGGAGACAGAGAAGGAGACTTCCTGCCAAGCAGGGAGCCTGATGAAGGGTTCAATCCCAGAACGTTGGGATCATGACCTGAGCCAAAGGCAGATGCTTAACGACTGAGCCACCCAGGAGCCCCTGAACAACAAAAACTTAATGAGATTAACCATCTGCAAAAAGAGTAAACAGAACTTTAAATGATGTCTTAATGGGATAGATGAGCCCATCCAAGTGTTACAGGCTAAAATATGCCCCCTCAAAATTCATATGTTGAAATCCTAATCCCCCCAGTATGTCAGAATGTCCTCTTATTTGGAGATAAGGTCTTTAAAAATGTCACCAAGTTAAAATGAGGCTGTTATGGTGGGCCCTCATCCAATCTGATTGGTGTCCTTACAAGTAGAGGGGGTAAGGACATAAAAGGGACACAAAGGATGCATGTGCATGAAAGAACATGTGATGACCCAGCAAGAGGGCAACCATCTGTAAATGCAAGGAGATGGGCCTCAGAAGAAACAGAACCTGCTGACACCTTGACCTTGGACGTCAGCCTCCAGAATTACGAGAAAACAAATTCCCATTGTTCAAGGGACCTAGTCTATGGTATTATGGTAGCTTTAGCTAACTAATAAACCAAGGAAGCAGCAAACTTGGGAAGGGAGCCCCCTGTCCAAGGCTGGAATTGAGAGCTCATTGTAGAAGGTATAGTTATAGCCCACGGTATATCAGAAGTTTACTGAGTTGTCCAGACCAGTGCTGGTCCAGTTGCCAGGCAAGCAGGTTACTACTCTTCCAGATTAGAAACTTCTTGAGTCCGGTAGGCAGGGAACTCTTAGGGGTTCAGATGGGCCAAGATGGTAGAAGGAGGCAGAAGGATTCTAGCAATGGAAGCATGCCTGCTGGCCAAGTGGAATGAGGCCCAGGGTGTACCATGTCCAGGACTGGGGGCTATAGTAGAGTGTTCCTTGAGCCGAGGTTTGGGATTGTGCCTCACCGAGAGTCTGTGGTTCGGGGCATGCAGCTGGGGTGGAGTGCTGTGTGTCCCCTGTTCCCACTGCTTACAGCTGGGGAATAGGACCAAGAAGCCGAGAACACAAGCACATTGGAACCAGGGAAGAATGCCCCTTCCTCCTATAATGTTGCACCAGCATCTTCCACTGACCACTTAACACCATGCTCACTGCAAGGAGGAATATTTCTCCCTTTTCAGCTGAGTAGGCAAAAAAGGGTGAATTTGGAGCCAAGGGGCAGTAGAATGTCAGCTATCCTACATGTTCTCCCTCTTTTCCACAAACGAACAGTCTTTAACCTTGTTAGGGAATTTAAAAAACTGACATACTTTGCTTTTAATATTGCCCATCTTTAGATAAACCAACAAAACCAACTCTTCTCTATAGACAACAAATGGTTACTAGAGGAAAGTGGTAAGGATGGGTGAAATAGGTGAAGGGGATTGAGTCCACTTGTGATGAGCACGGAATAATGTATAGAATTGAGTCACTATATTGTATACCTAAAACAACACTGTAGGTTAACCACCCTGAAATTAAAAGTTAAGGAGGGGCAACTTTTTTTTTTTTTTTTAAAGTAACAGGCTAAACAAATTGCTAGACTTGAGTATAGCTGTAATAACTGTCGAGGAAAAGATAATGTGAGTGATAGTTTTGGCAAAAATGGTTAGTGCTAACCTAAGGAACTCATGGTTTAATCTGTATTATATTCACTGAGATTGCTATATTAGGTTTCTCAGACTATAAGCTGCAAGAGAAAGAAAAAAAATCATTATGAGGGTTGCTATTAATGGATGCCGGGAATCTGGATGGAAACTTGCTACATAGACACATGCATTTATTTAAGTCAGTGTTAAGGCAGCATTTATGTTATAAATCCATTAACTGTCCTTGTCAGTATAGTGAAGTTACTAGTGGGGGATTAGACAATAAATTCGAGATTCTGGCCGTTATTTCCCAGTCAGAACACTTTGTTAGATGCGTTCTCTTTTCGTTTGGGTGAGGTAGTAGGAAAAGAAAAGACAGGTCACATTTTTATTGTCCGTTCTAAGCAAGTTTAGTTCGGTGTGTAACCGAGATGGTCGCGAACGTGCTCTATGTACTCGGAAGGGAACACGAGTCTTCTACATCCTCAGAGACACTTACATAGAACAGAGTTTTGCAGCTTTGATCTACAGTTCTTCAACTGACCTACATCACGCGTAGCTTCCGACAGTGCGAGTCTCCCATCTTGTGGCTCTGCTACGATAAGGATATGCGAAAACCTGAAGTCACGGGAGTTAGTAGCTCTTAATTATACTTTCAGAAATGATCCTGTGACGAAGGCTGGTATATCCAGGGCTCTGACATAAATACTACTACAGAGAAAAAGGCATGACTTCTACTTGAATGAGGAAGTACTGCTTTGTTGGAGAGTTCGTTGAAAAGCTGTCAGCAGCCTCCATAGAGAGCTAGTGTGCTGGCTCAGTGTGCCTGTGTCCTTTTTATCCCACTATTGAAGTTTAAGCATGGGAAGGGCTGCAGCAAATCATTAGTATCTATGTACATTTTTTTTTTTTCCTTTTGTTTCAGGAAGGAGTCCTCTGAGATGAGGTGCACATTTCCTTGTAACTGTGGAGTATGTAATGTTACCACTGGTCACTGTTGGCTTTCCTCAGCCCTTGAGGAAAGACCCTTCATTGTGAGACCCTTCATTGTGAGACCCTTCATTGTGACTTCTCCCGCTACCTGTCCGGGTAATCTGACTGCTTGAATCATAAGCAGGGAAGGTTATGACATGTTAGAATAAAGGATTTGTGAAGACTATACTTGCAAATGAATAAGTATGGTTTTGATTTCTGGTTCCACTGTTAAAATTAATTTAGGTGCAGATAAATTGTTTTACTCTTGAATGTACAAAAGAAGAAAAAAAACAGGGGAATTCTCCCATACTCAGCAAGTCCCTGTGCTGGATCTTAGTTATAGAAATACAAGGAGGAAAATCGCACCTGGATGTTCCATTATTAACTACAATTAATACTAAACGGATAACATTGCTAAAGGGACCAAGCAAAGTCCTCCTGAAGTATACAAGCTTTTGATAAGAATGCTCCTTACCAGTGCCTGCGGTTTACTTGTTCACATGAGGTTCTGTCACACTTCTCTAGTACAAGTGTATTAGGAATCGCAAATAAGTGACAAAAACTTCTGGAGATAGCGTAAGGATCACAAGGGGAAAAGGATAGTTGACTTCAAGGCAAGACCTAGAAAAATCCTATCAGGTGTATAAGAATTTCAAGTGTGTCAATCCAGTCATTAAATATAGGGAAACTGAGCCTTACATGATGTCCTGAGGGCATCTCTATGATAATCTGGAGTAGTATTCTCCAGTCACGGTAATTCAGAGGTAATTAAGAAAAGCCTAAGTGCTTTCTGCTTCATTGACTCAATACCACATACTCTAGTTAAACCAAAAATGCTTGGCATTTCCTTAAAATGCCGTTGAAGAAATAATTTATGAAAATGATAAATTGATCTTTTGGCTTTAACTAAAACTCAGTGATTCTAAAACTGTCAGCCATTCATTTGCACAGGATTTCAGAGCAGCAGATACTTTATTACCTCAAATATCTTCCGCAAAGAAAAGATAACTCAAAATGTATCTGTGGCTGTTAAAAACAACAACAAAATCCCAGCATTGATAGTCTTCAGTGGTTGTGAATGTTTGTATTCTAACTCGTGTGTGTGTGTGTGTGTGTGTATAAATATCTAGAGATATGCCTTGTTTTGGTTGAAAGAAGTTGTTTTAGGGCATCTGGCTGGCTCATTCAGTTAAGTGTCTGCCTTCAGCTCAGGTAATGATCCCAGAGTCCCAGGATTGAGTCCCACATCGGGCTCTGTTAAGTGGGGAGTCTGCTTCTTCCTCTGACCATCCCCCTTCCTGTGCTTTCTCCTTCCACCTACCCCCCCCCAATAAGTAAAATCTTAAAAAGTTGTTTTATGAAAGTCCTTTATTTTTAGAGCTGGGGCAGGAAGAGAATCTCAAGCAGACTTCATGCCCAGTGAGAGGATGCAGGGTTCAGTCTCATGACCCTGAGATCGTGAGCTGAAATTGAGTTGGTTGCTTAACCGACTGAGCCACCCAGGTGCCACACATAAAAAGCCATTTCAAAGGAAGTTGAAAGTTCACTGTTTCTTCTCTTCTAGAGAAATACTGGTTATGCCATTGCCCTGCACTGATGTAGGGAAAGGAAGTGCAGGGGTCAGGATTACGTCTTTGCCCTAGACTTTTCCAAGCAAACTTAGAGTTCATGTCCAGTCCTGTCCTTAGTCAGGAACAGGCAAGAGCATTGCAGTGGCTGGAACGTGGGACCAAGCAGATTAATGGCTCTTTCCCACCACTTAGCTAGGGTATAGCTGTTAGTTACTTGAAACAAAAGACTTAGTGTGAGCATGGTGGTGACACCCCATCCCCCCATTCATGACTGGTTAAAAAACAAAACCTGGTTTAAAAAGAATAGGTTGGGAGTTCAAAGCTGAAAGGTTAAGGATAAGAATTGTCATTTTAAGTTATTCATCCCTCCACCTCAGTAAATTTGATTATAAATGTACCAGAAGAACCAGGACTTAAGCATTCATCTTGGTTTTATTTAAAACCAAGTCAATAGCTCTGTTTGAAATGTGTAATGCTCAGTTGACAATGTCTGGTTTTTCTTAATTAAAGCAATTCCTAAAGATGAATTGACTATCTTTTCCCCACTTTTTTCCCTTGAAGAGACCAGTGATGTCAGAGGCCTGAGCTGTGAAGCCAAAAGATCACCACCTAGTGGTTAAAGGTCACCGTGATGGCGGGTTTGTGTCCCATCATACATGGTTCTGATACAGCTGGTCATTTTCCACGGTGTTCTGTCACGGTGGTAGCAATCCATCATTCCTGCAGATCCCCAAGTGAGGCTCCACAATAAAATGTTTGCTTCCCTACTCTTCCTTTTACACTACCAGGGCAGGAATTGAGGGAGGTGGTTATCATTCCTACCTGGCAAAGAAAGAAATGGGTCTTCCTGGGTTGTGCTTACTCTTCACAAAATACTGGCAATAAGTATTTATTTCACTTAAGATTTTTATTTGTTCAAAGCAGCCAGGTAAGGGATTAAGTGGATTTCTACAAACAGCACTGAGCTGTATGACTTGTTCACTGGCTAAAAAAAATAAAAATAAACGCAGAAAACCCCCCAAAAAACAACTTTGTGTTTGAGTTCATACACTGTATGATAAGGTAATAAGGGAGTTGGTAAGGGAGTTGGGGGGAATGAAGAGGCCTATATCCTTAAAATACATGCACATAATAACATACCCTATTGGGTTTTTCTTATTAAAAACCATTGTTATAGAAATAAAAAAATGAAAATAACATTAAAATAAGAAAAAATACATTACTCAAAGGTAGTTAGGGTAGGAACTATGTCCTTCTGTATAAACTTGATTATAATACAGGGATTGTGGTCTGCATTGTCTTGTACAGTTTACCAGCTATCCTTAAATACTTGTCAGCAATGTCATTTTAATGGTTTTTATTATTCCACTGTATGCTTGTGTAACTATTTAACCAACCACTTACACTTCTGGATGGTTAATAGTTTAAAAAAAAAAAGTGTTTTGAGGAACATGTTCTTCTTTTAAGAACAAGCCTCTGTGCCAGACGTTATGCCAGGCCTTGGAGATGGAGACATGATTTCTTCATTGATGGTGCTTATGTTCTGATGAAAGTGCTAGAGAATATGCAGGTGGACAGGAACAAGATGGTTATGGCTTGAGATATACAGTGGGATAGACTTACACCTGGGATATGTATGGGCACGTGTATGTATCTCTACATTAGATACAGTCAGAAAAGGAAGTTTTTGAGCTGAGGTCCAACCAGTGAGACTGAGCCAGCTGTTACAGAAATGAAGAGCATTGGAGGCAGAAAGAATAGGAAGTGCCAAGTCCCTGAGGCAGCAGTGGCCTCAGCTGATTGTAAAAAGGAAGAGATCTTTGAGCATCTATTTCTTTTTCCTCTTTGAAGATGAATTATAGGTTCAGTGTTCATTTTAAAAGTTGGCTTTCTTTTTTTCCATGTATTAGGGTAATGTTAGGGGGATATTTGGCATTCACGGTGTAGATTCTTCCATCTTAGAAACACAAACTCGACTCAGGTTATTAAGTCTGTGAACTGTTAAGATTTTACCCATATTTACCCTTCTTAGACATTTTAAGTTTTTCCTATTGGACTTTTAAATTTTGTTTTAAGTCTACATATTTAAATCCTTACTTAAGTCTAATGGTAAAAAAAAAAAATTCTCTTGGCTCTTCCATGTAGATAGATCTGTGATTTCCAATAAAGACAAACCTTCCTTCTCCAAAAATGCATATTTTGATTAGTAGTATTGCATTGACTAAAAACTCCGGTATATTAGTAGCAGTGGCACTAGGTATCCTTGTCTTTTTCCTGACCTAAATGGGAGCTTATCTAATATTTCAGTTAATTATTGTATCAAAATTTGTGCTAGGTCTACTTTGAAACCCTTTACTAAATGAAGAAACTTGAATATTGTTCCTTGCTAAACATCTTATTAGCAAAAGGTGATGAATTACTTAGAGCTGATCCTTTTAAGCATTAATATGACATGGCTTTTGTTGTTTAATCTGGTAATGTAACATTAGGATATTTCTTTCATACTGAACCATCTGTGCATTCCTGGCATAAACCTTAGTGAGGTTAGGCATATTTCTATCTAGGAGCTTGATAGAAATGCAAGTTCTCAGGCCCAAATTCACCAGATGTGAATTTTTTTTTTTTTTTAACATTTTATTTATTTGACAGAGCACAAGTAGGGGGAGCGGCAGACAGAGGAAGGAGAAGGACCCTGGGATCATGACCTGAGCCGAAGGCAGACAATCGACTAAGCCGGAGTCCCCAGATCTGAATTTTAAGACTCCCAGGGTGGGGTGCCTGGGTGGCTCAGTTGGGTAAGCATCAGCCTTCAGTTCAGGTTGTGATCTCAGGTCCTGGGAATGAGCCCTGCATCTCCCTGTTCCTCTGCCCTGCCCCGCCCCAGCTTATCCACACATGTGCTCTTGCTCTCTCAAAAAATAGACTCCCAGGTGACTTATGTGAATGTTAAAGTTGAAGGATCATTGTCCTGGAACTTGATGATTGTAAAGGTTACAAGGTTACATATGTATTTTTAAAAAGTATTAATCCGTGAGGTAAACATTTTTCATTGGACAGGTGAGGTTTGAGCACTGTGCTTGGAGATATTAAACTTTCCAGCATGACTGCATTTATCAAAGTTTTTCTCATACTGTGAATCAAAGGTTTAATAAGAATAGAACTAGTGTCAGGGCTCTGGATGTATCTGGTCATTTACTGAATGTGTAATATATTCCAGGTATTGAATGAGACTGTAGACAGTGAAATAATCTATGTGTAAATGGTACTTATGGGACACTGTGTATATGTGATGGTGTTTACTTCCAAAAAAGGAGTATTAGGTGTATCGTATTTACTGCGGAGAAGCCAGAGGCAGCCTTTCTAAAGTTCATTAGCGTTCATTAGGTGGTGCGTCCAAGAGATTAGATTTATCTCCCCTGATTTTTGAGGTCCAGTGACTTTTCTCCTACACCAATAAATGTGTTAAATGGGGGAAAAGTGAATGTTAGGCATCAAACCAAATCCTCTAAAAGAGAAAGTGAATAATTGAATATTCTCAAAGAGTTGTAATTGTTAGGTATGTGTTAACTAATTTAAGTGCCACTGTTAACTTTATCTCTTTGTTGAGGGTTTTTGGTAGATTTTTGCTTAATTCGGTTCCATTTTAATTCTTTAGGTTAATTATTTTGTGTATTGAGCTATATTCAAAACATATTTTTGTCTTATCTAAAATGGTTCTTTATTTCTTTTTGGTCACTATTTTAAGGTTAATGTTTTCAGATAAATTGGCAATATCTCAGGGTTGGTATTTAAAGTGCTAAATCGTTGAATGGCAGGAAGAGTACAAATTCGAATCTGATTTAGTTTACAAAGCCAATAGATTTATCATGTGACTGAAAAGGTGACCAGCATTTTCACAATGGAAGACCATTTTTCTAAATGTGGGTTACATCTGAACAGATGACTGATCTAGTACTCCTTGCCATTGGTAGAGGGCTTGTTTTGGGGGTGGGGGGCACCTAGCTGTCCAAAGTAACCATTGAGTACCTTCTGTAAGGGGAAGACTTCTCGTCTCCCTCTTATCTGATACTTGATTTTTCTAAAACAAGTTTATATATAAATCTTTCATGAGCTCAGGAAACCTCAAACATTCCTCCCATAATGTAGCTTTTATTTTTCTCCAGGAACAAGAGTTCCATGAAGTGGAGTTTAAAATAAAATAGAAGTCTCTAGAGTTCCCGTACAATTGGGTCTACAAAAAAGCTTGTGATGGAGGCTGGGGTGGAATTTGATTTTAATAAGAGATACCAAGTTTTTGGTTTGAAAGGTTATTTTGTAATATTTTGCATTGACCAAAGCTTTGCGAAGACTAACCTTTGATTGACTTTGTAGTGTTTGGGATAGTAAAGGAGATGTGTATGGTTGATGTAGAGACAGAGGCTATAAATATCATCTAGGTAGCTGTGGCTCTACTTTATAAAGAGCTTCTCCGTGTTTCAGCTAGTCATTCATATCTTAGATAACTTTGTGGGGAAGTTTATGTGCTCACTTTGGCTTTTCATCAAGGAGAGTAGCATATTGCCTTGATCCGGGGCTGAGTGAGCTGCAGCCTTGAGCAAGCAATGATGGTTAAGTTGAGGGTGGTGTGTTCAGGGAGGTTCATAGTGTCTTCTGTCCTTATTTGCTCTTGATAGTTAAACTGAGGACTTAGGGAAGGAAAGAATTCATCTGGTAGAGCTTTACTGTGGAGTTAGAGTGCTTTTACAAGTGTTCTTGAAGGTATTGTGAAGGTGAGGATTCCATGCCTGAACTTTAGTCAGAGAATGATGTTCAAAGGTTAGGGGTTGGAGTTTTAAACAGTGGAAGTGGAAAGATATGGGGGAAAACTTGGGAAATCATAAAGGGCTTTTACACGCTTGACACCATGAATCTCTACTGCTTTTAGGGAAACTTTAGTGTATGTATGTGGTATGGCTGAAAAGTACAACTTTTAGGTTTCTTCATTTGCACTCAGTACTCTTTGGATGAACTTGAGGTATTCATATTGGATTGTTCAGACATGCAGTCAGGAATCACATTAGAAGTATACAGATCCTATCCATGGTGTATTGACTAGAAGTTGATGTAAGATAAACATGGTGCTGTTAAGGTGATCTGTTGGTCTTGAGAACCAGATGCTTTCCTATTAGATTTTTGGCTAGGGTTGAGCAATCTACCTTTATTTGTTCACTCCATTTATGTTTAAACGGAGCATCTTGTAATTCTGCTTGAAAGACATCAGATCTAATTTACTTGAAATCCATAATTTCATGCTACTAAATACGTTTGAGAACCTAATGGTTGCTTCTTTAAAGGCTGTTGAATCTTTAATAAAGGTAGTTTAAAATGATACATTTTCTGGACTGTCTTTGTTTCAGTTTGTTACCAGAGGAATGGTGATCTCTGTTCACCAAAGGATATACCTGGAAATACATTTCACTTGGTAAAAGATTGTGATTTGATTGATAGACTCTGAGTCTGCCTTTTGTTTTTAGTTTCATTTCTTTTTAATATTCAATACAAGAAAGCAAATGTGGTACATGGGATTGGGTCTGTTGCTTACAGACTGACTTAGCCACTTGATTTAGTTCCCCTAAGGCATCAAACATGAATATAAAATGTATTTTCTTCATCAGATTTTGAGAAATAATTAGATGCATATAAATCATTTAATGACAACATTGAGATAAAGATACATTTATTTGGTTTAATCAACCCATTTGATAATTTCTAAATCTTAAATGCCTTAAATTCTGAACAAACATTTTAGATTGTGGTTTATAATTAGATTGAGTTCATTTTTTTTTAACTTAAAAACTTACTCTGAAATTGAAAGACTTCTGAAATAGGCTGTTCTTATAAAAATTCTTTCTTGCTATGCTGAGAATAATTAACTAGCAATAAAATATGTTGATAAAGTCGGTAAATCACAATGTACTTGGTAATGGCATCCTGTATAATCTTTCTCCAGATTGTGTTTGAAAAGCTGTTGATCTGGCAGATGCTATTAATTACTCTGCTGGTATATCTCACTATGTGTTTCACTTTTACTCTTTGACCAATTCAGAACATACTCAAGATTTAGTTGGCACTGAGTAACAAATAGCCCAGGGAAGACTAAGAATGTTCAAAAGCAGAACCAAGAATAGTAAGGTTTAAGAATTTGTGTTTGTATCTCTGAAAAGAACACCAACTCATCCCATCTCTGGTTTCCCCGGTGTGTTTCTATCATATAAAATTTAAAAATTAGGTAATACTTTAAACCAAAGTGGAAAAATAATTTCTTAGATTGTGATGTAAAGATAAGAATTTCAGCATCTGCACCTCAAACATGATAAACTGGTCATTTGTATTTTCTTATCCCATTAGCAGAGTCTCATACAGCATGTTTAATTCTGCTCTGGTCAATATGGTCTACAATGTTTAAGAACAGTACTTCAGACAACTGGTAGAATTGAGGCACTCTTGCATTCACTGTGGGTACACTGCATGGGGAGCTCTGAATTTAAAGTGATGTGTACCTTTTTACCTTTGTTTTACTTGAGGTGCTGTTTACTTTTGTACTTGATCATATTTGATATTAAATCCTTCAGAACTAAGATTTGTTAGCCAGGAAAAGTTACAAAGATGGGCGCTTGGGAAACTGGTTCTACAGAGGGCTTAGATTTTTTTTTTTCTTCTTTTCTCCTGCCTGTGAATTTTCAAGTAGCAGCTCACTTAGAACTAGTCTTGCATTGGAGTACCTCTTAAGAGTTACCTTGAAACAAATTGCAGGCCTAGATGGTGTTCATGAACTGTAATTTCAAGAATGAAGGACAGAGTACTAGATGTAGATACTTTTAAAAAAAATCAATTTCATGTGGATTAAGTTGGATGTTTCATAAGCATTTGATCTTTATGTGTCTTGATATGTTAAAGTGCTGTGTTTCCTGCATTTTTCAATTCATTTCTACGTCTTTATTTTAAACTAAATTGGATGGGGGAGGATTAGGAGCATTTTGAGTTATAGAAGAACTTTAATAAAATTGCATTTAAAGAAAAACTCCTCTACTCTGACGGTTTTTCTGTTTTTGATCCACAACCACATTGCAAACTTTGAAACAGGGACCTGGGTTTCTTGGAAAAAAACCAAAAACCTGTGTGATGCGATTTATTCTTGTGAATACATTCTACTTCCCTCAGCAGCCTACCTTTTCTGTTTTCGAAGATTTACTTTAGAGCAGGAGTGCGTGTACAAGCATGGGAGGGAGAGAGAGTCTCCAGCTCCCAAAGTTGGGAGCTTTATGGACAGCTCCACCTACGCGCCCCTTTAGCACCCTACTTTTACCCTACCTTTACAGTTTATTTTTCTGTGAGCTCTGTATTCACATCCATGCTCTATGAGGGAAAGTAGCTCTATGGCTCTTAGCATTGAGATATTTCCCCCACATAGTTTTGCTTTTCTAAATGGTGTGTGTTTTGTTTGGTTTTTGTTGTAGTTCGTTTGCTTTCTGTTCCTGTGCACAAGTTTTTAAAATCTTAGGTTGTCAGATTATCAATGTTTTCCTTTTGGCCTCTGGGTTTTATGTACAAATAACTTTGAAAAGGATTTATTGAATATACACACTTACGGACATTTTTAACTATAAGTTAAAGCATTTCTTCTCTGGAAGTGGGGGGAGTTTGTATTGATGTTTTCTGGGCTTGGGGGCTAAGGATGTTTTAGGGTTAGGTTGTAATGCTTCTGTAGTAAGTGGTTGAGTATTTTGTATTCCTTTGCAGTTATCCCCCTGTAAGACCTTTCCTTCTGAGTGCTTTCTAAAGCAAGATAAAGTGGTTGAGGCAATTAAGTAAGAGCTCTCACTACCAATTATTGGGACTATGGAGTAAATGAACCAATTAGAGGCTAACCCTTTCCTTGAAATGTATTGGCCTTCGGGGACATGGGCTAGTAAAGCAGTGAGCCAGACTTTGACAGATAGAAAGGGGGTTATAAAAACGTGAAGTCCTGGGTAGAGTCTGAAGCTACAGCTGGCATTCTGCATCCTTCCAGCCTAAATGACAACCTAGTACTGGCATCTTTTCCTCTGAGGACATTCCCTTCACCCCCTTATCCTTCTTTGTCACACATGGGTCCAGTGCAACCAATCTAAGGATCTGGAAACACTGTTATCCTTGCCTCTGCTATTGGACACTTTCCATCTCTGAGGACATGTGGACTTGGGAGTATCCTAAACCCTGGGACGTAGGCAAGTACTGCTTCCTCCTTTGTGGTCAGTGTCGGATGAAAGCTAGGGTGCTGTGAGCCTTCAGAGTGAGGGCTAGTGAAATACAGGATTGTTCATACTGCTGAAGCAGGCAGTTCCTTAATTGTGGTGATGGCTCGAGGACTTAAACCCTGGGGAGGATAAGTCCATCTAAGACAGTACAAGCGAAAAAGTGGAGCCCTGTGACCTCAGGAGACCAGACTTCATAAGATTTTGCTAGAATCTAAACTCGGTCATGGAAAGGGTGGTTACCTAAAGACTTCCCAAGGGTCTTGCCATATCCAAAGCAGCCAAAGACCATCAGGGACAAAGCTGTTGTACAACAAAGTCACGTTTATTCTTTGCAACGAGGGAGATGACGGAACAGAGGAACCACTCAACTTTTTTTTTTTTTTTTTTTAAAGATTTTATTTAACAGAGATAGAGACAGCGAGAGAGGGAACACAAACAGGGGGAGTGGGAGAGGAAGAAGCAGGCTCATAGCGAGGAGCCTGACGCAGGGCTCCATCCCATAACGCCCGGATCACGCCCTGAGCCGAAGGCAGACACTTAACGACTGCGCCACCCAGGCGCCCCTCAACTTTTCACCAATAAAAGGAAAATACAGTTATTATAGGATTTTGGAGAAGGGTGAAGTTCAGGTGAAGTGCAGATAAACTTTGCGATAGGTTTAGAGCAGGACAACGTGCAAATAGGTTAACATCACTGCAGAGTGGACCATGGTCCTGTTTCCTTGGAAACTACAAAGTTGAGTGATGTGAAAATGTATCCATAAACCTTTCGGAAGTTCTGCACCTGGGTTGTAAGTCAAGTTTACTACTTTGTCCAAGTGACTTAGATTCCCCAGGCAAAAGTGAAATAAATGCTTCATTCCGATCATTAGGATTTCAAACAGCAAAATTTCTGATAGTCTGATTTTAGAAAACTGTTTATTCATGAGTAAGAAAATGTACCATCAAAGGGGGTTATTGTGGCCCTCTCTGGTAGTAGGAGTCATTGAGGAAAATAATGCTTCCATTAGCTTTGAAGGTGGCTCTATCCGTGTCTGTTGCTCCAGCCTGAAGAATGGCTGGGCAGATTTTTACTTCAAGTTAATTTGTACTTTCTTATTCTTGGAGTGTGCGCTCCGTCTCAACATTTATGTCATCTAGTCTGAGTACTGTTTGTCGGGGATTCCTGCTCTCTTCGGACCGACCATACCTGCACAAATACCTTTGCAGTTTTTTTAGGCTGGGGGTTGGACCTTGAGAGGTGTCTAGTGAGGGTTAGGGGAGTTACGTATTCAGTACTGCTTTGTCTCATCCCTGGACTAACCTGAATTTTTGTGAGTGGTGGAAGACAATCCTGAAGGATCCTCTGATGTCAGACTTCCCAGAATGCAGTTACTTTTTCATGTTTGAATTTGCTCCCATTTCCCTGCCCCAGACACACAATTGGGAGCCTGCAGGGGGCCTTGTAATGCATTAGACAATTAATGTTGATACAACATGGTTTTTGTCTTTCGGAGCTCTGCTGAGGGGATGGATATGGAAGCAAATGGTTGCAGTAATACTATAGTGAGTGTTAGAGTGAAGATGGACTGTTGGAGACAGAGTTGGTGTTGATGAAATGCCCATTTCCAACTTCCATTTGAACTTTAATGATGGTTGAACTTTAATGATGGAATTTGGGCTTTGCATTGGACTATATCTGGGCTTAGAGTCCAACACTTTAGAGAACACATTATCCAGAAGTTTTGCAATAGGTAGGCCCGTGGTTTTCCTAGACCCTTCTGTGATGCCCCAAGAAAGAATATGCATAAGTTCATGATACTTGACCCTGCTGTCCGATGGCATGAAAAATGAGTGATTAAACTTTCAGCTTTTCCTTCTGAGTGGGGAGACATCTTGTGAAACCATTATGAGATGAGGGAAGTTAAATATCTTGTCTCAGATCACTCAGCTAGTAAGAGCATGAGCTGTTCCTGGTGCTTAGTTTTATCTTAGGAATGACTTACCCAGAGAATATTTAGACAAGAATTAGGAATTGTTCCAGATAGTCCTGTATATTCCTAAGGGATTCACTTCTTAGATGCCAGGCATATAGGTAGCCTTACCTAGCATTTTCTAGCACTGGGGATGTGGCTGTGAGAAACACCAATGCTTCATTCTCCTTTAACCTGCTTTTTAGCAGAGAGAATGATTTGGGCTGGGAAGATGGAGTCATAAACAGTCTTGATTCTCCTTTCATCTGTTTTCCAGTGTGAGCTGTTATTTCAAATTTGTTTTCTTTTGAATAGAGGGTAGCCAAACTCAGTTGGAAAACAAGACCACTTTTATAGGAAAAAGTGGAATCTGGTGATGTTTTATTGCTCTTTACTTCTCATGGAATAAAGATCTGAAAATACTAGTTGTAATCCTGTCCCAAACTTGGGACTCACACCATGAGTAAAAACATTTACACCTGAAGATTAGAAGGCAAAATTATTCACAGAAGTTGTGCTGTATATTTATCTCCCTACTGAGTACCACAGACACTGCTAAACCATAAATATAAAAATTAAGTTCTTACAAGCAAAACTTCCCAATGTTGACAAATACTAGAAGAGATACAAGAATGTCCACTCCCTATTCACCCACTTTCAGCTAAACATCCTTGTTGTACAAATCTAATCTATAAATGTGCTGCTTATCTATTTGTAAATCATTTTGACTTTGCTTCAGGCATTCTGATTAGTTCTCCTCCTAGTTTGATTGTTTAATCATCCTCCCTCCCCTTTGAAATTTGCTGTTGGCGTTCTAATGGTCATTATTAGCTGACCTACCGTTCTGCCTGGCACCTCACCCATATTTCCCCAATGTTGCTAATTTGCTGCCTGAATGAACAAAACCTATATTTAGATGTTGACTATAACATGGGAAATGTAAAAGATGAAAGTCCATATTATCCCTCCTCAGAGGGTATAGTTTGAAGATCTGGGTATTTCTGGGTATGTTTTATTTCCCTTTGAGTCTTGTTACCTGGCTCTTCTGAGCTACAACGACCTATGGGCGGCATGTTTAAGGGTGGGGCTTCAGGGAAAAGAAATGGAGGCTTTCTCTAAATTGTCTGAGACTTGCTGAGAGAGTAGTGTTGATACCACAGGATAAATAACTTCAAAGAGATCCTGGAAAAAGCCTGGCCTTCAGAGATTTGAAGGTTCCTAGGAGTAGGGGTATGAAAATGTGCTGGATGTCTCTGGCCCCCAAAAGCCCAAGAGGAAGCTGAGTGGCTAGACTGGGTCATCCATGCTTTTGAGCCCGAGAGGATGATAGGCTTGAGGGCGAAGAGGCTTCCCTCGGCTCTCAGCAAGGGATTGACAACATCTTCACAGAGCTCCCATGGGAGCGATTTAGAACCAAGTTAGGGCTCTGGTTGTCAAACTTACCTGGGGAGTTTACCTAAGTACTGATGCCTGAGTACCTACCCTAGGGATTCTTATTTAATAGGCCCTAGGCTTTAGGAATCTTTTAAACTCCCCAATCATCCAAGTGAGTCTAATGTGCAGGCAGATCAGAGAACCACCAGACTAGAACCAACAGTGATAACATCTGCGGAAGACAGCCTGCAGCCAGGAAAAGGAAGAGCAAAACAAATTTGGAGTGAGGTACTTTACTGGAGGAGACCTGTTAAATACTTGGAAAAAATGGAAAAAAACACCTAAGATTCATTTGTAGCACGTAAAAATCTTAAGCATGATACCTAATTACTTCATGAATAAAAGAGAGGTTGGTCACTGCTGAGACCTGAGTTAGTGTCCTGGAAGATCAAGTACAAAACTTCAAATTACAGAAGTATGAAAAGATGATAAAAAGATAAAAATCATAAGGGGGAAAATACGAGAATTGGAGAATAGATTCCAGAGGTCTGAAATGAAAGTAACGAGTTCAGTGAGGTGAAAAAAAACAAACGGTAAAGATGAGAATTATGTAACTGTAAATAGTCTTCCTGATCTGAGCATAGGAAAGATCTGGGCCAATAAATTTAAATGGCTCACTAAGGTCTAGGTTCACCTGATAAAGACCTATGGTCTAGACCTATTCTGTTTTTTAAAGTTCTCTAAGGCAAAGATGGTTTCTGGGAGGGAAAAAAAAATCCACCTTAGAAAACAGTGGGAGGTGGGAACCAGCCTGGCATTGGCTTTCTCATCTGCAAGTTAGGAAGAGAGGAGATGGGGATAACCACACATTACTGAGAGAAATGGACCATAATCCAAGAATTTCCAACTTACGTAACTTACCTGCCTACATAAAAGATGTTTGAGGATATGCACAAATTCAGAGAATGACCCAGACCTAACCTCTCAGTAGGATAGGTGCTAACCAAATACTTAATGTGAACAGGAACTTCAAGATGGGATAAGATAGAGCAAATATTGACCATAAACCTTAACATATTTGTGTGTAGTTAATTGGAAATTACACCTAAGTGGATGGAGATAGCTGTGTGGGGAATTTGTAACTTAGTGCAAAATAAGGACACACAGAGTCTCCTAGAAAACCTTAAAGTAAACTGTATCAGACAACTTAAAAGTTGAGAGTGGCAGGCAGAGAAGTGGAAGCATTCTAAAAAGATGACGGGAAATTAAAAACAAAACACACACTGAGCTTACCACGGGTATGAAAGGGTAAATAGAAGGTCATAGGGGGAAAACTCAACTTATCTTAATGGAAGTAGTTGTAATCTTGTTTTCGAAGAATGGAGCCCTATCATCTGATGGGAACGGGGAGAAAAAAGGTGACTAATGGAAAAATGTAGACTGTCCAAATTAATAAGGGGGGGGTGGTAAATAAATTGATAAATCCTTCGAAATAAAAATTCAACATAAAATGACTAAAAGGAATAAAAGGACTAAAATATTAATCACTGTATTAAACATGAACAGAATAATCACAAAATTATAGCCAGATAGGAGACTTTTTAGAAGCGTAGAACCAAGCTAGATCCTGTTCATGGCTTATTACTGTTGTTAGTGTTTATAAGAACATTTGAATGAGCGGCATTAAAATGAAGTATCATTGTTATCACTTTAGAAAACCCAAAATAAGTCAGAGCAGTTTTAATGGAAAAGGTGAATAGGATTGAGAACAGATAGGAAAGAATAGATATTGAATAAAAAAAGACATTTATTTTGACAAGTTAAAAACCGACACCAAACATCAGTTAAACCATAAAGCAAAAAAAAAAAAAAAAAAAAAAAAAAAAGAAAAATCCATACATGTAATCCATTATATCCTCACGTTTGGTGTAGAGGACCAAATACTTTTTAGCATGTACTGATGTCTTAGAACTTCATAAGTCCTTTCCAATGAAAACTGATAGAAATAAACTTAAAAGCAGTAGTACAATTTTAGAATAAATGGTACTGTTTCAATAACAAAGTTATCTAGTGGTATATTTAACATTTCTTGAAGATCTTAGTAAATAGAATAGTAAAATATCAAAGATGTTGAAAGGGGTTATCCCTGTCACTGAGAGATGTGATTTTAAACCTAGAAAACTCAGTCTAATAAAAAATAGAATATGATAATGTTGCTGGATACATGGTAAATACATAAATATCAATGGTCTGTACTACACACTAAGCATCTAGAAATAAAAATGAAAGTAATTTAGAGTGACAGAACCATATATTTAGTGACAAATTCAAGATCAGCATAAGACCTACATCTGAAAATCAAAGTTTTTGCCAATATAAAATCAAATCTAACAAATGAACTTACACTTGTCCTGAGATGGAAGATTCAATACCAATAAATACCAAGTCAAACAATACACACATTTAAAGCCCTTTCATTTCAGATCCCAACATGGTTATTTTTCAAAATGGAAGAAAGTTTATGGAAAATAAGTGCTTGGATAGAAAATTTACCGAGGGGGAAATTGGCTTACTATGTATAATCAATAACGTTGTGCTAAGAACAGTTTAAATACGTGAGTGGAACAACATTAAACATTGAGTAGAAAGGAATTTAACACATGGTGATAATTTTTTTATGAAAACAATATACTAGGAAAGGATATTCTTTACTGAATGGTACTGACATAGTTGAAGGAAATGAGAATTTTTATATTAGGATAAAATAAATGAGCTAAGACATAAATATAAAAAGTCCATAGTAGTAAAGAACTTCATAACCAAGGCTAGAAGCACAAACTGTAAAAAAGAAAAATATCGACTTGAAAAAAATTCTCTGAATAGAAGAAACCATAGTGAAAAGCACCCCCATCCCCCACCTTGCAAATATAGTACAACTGATATATGTATTGTAATTATGTGGAAAGACCTGGTAATAAACAGGAAGAGGGTAGTGAGTAAGGAAACAGACAATTCAGAGAAGAGCAAATCCAATGATCAACAGATTTGAAAACAAAATGGTGCTTTCCACTTACCAGAATAATTTTATTCTTGATAGCAAGTGAGAGCAAGAGAATCTTAAGCAGGCTCCACACCTAGCACGGAGCCTGACGCAGGGCTTCATCTCATGACCCTGAGATCATGACCTAAGCCGAAATCAAGAGTAAGCCGCTGAACCAACTGAGCCACCCAGGTGCCCCTCAGACTAATTTTAAAATTACACTTTATCAGGGATGTGGCAGGAAAGGTATTCTTGTAACATCGTAGAGTGACCTATTAAAATTAAATATATTCTTTAATTCAGTATTTCTACATGTGGGACAACCTTATAGAGTAAAAGCAACCTTAAGGGTATATGTGTAAGAATGGTTATTGGTACATCGTTTATAGTGACGTAAAAGTGAAAACCTGAGTGCTGTCAGAAGGGGAAAGGCCGTATGAATTGTGGCACAGCCAGGTATCCTGGAGTATTCTGCAGGTCCTCAGAGAAGGGCTTAGAGCTAAACCAGACTACTTGGGAGGGGAGATTTTTCTGGAGGGGCACTGGTTGAGTGGGAAATGTAGGCTACTAAGAGCTGCAACTTCCCATTCTCATAAGTTATGATTTAAAATGCATGTATTTTATGTAGTTATGTGCTTGTTTGTATCTACAGAATTGAATAAGGAGAAAAAGTCAAAGTCGTATTAATTTTTAGTACTTGTGGTAGAGGTGTTCTGAGTTTCCTTGTAAGACTAAAAAGTGAAGGTTAGTGAAGAAGAGTATGGACTCAAGCAGGAAAAAGTTAAAGATTGTGTGATATGTACGGGTTTATGTACAACTCTGTATAGATTTAAAATTGGTCTTTGGGTGTCTGACCTCAAGATAAGTCGAGCCTACCTACGTCTTTTCTCCTAAAAATAGTCAAAGGACGAACAAACAACAACGACAACTACAAAACATGGAAAGATGCCACTGAGTAGCCTAAGCCGTTGGGGAATTTCTACAAGTTCTGCAGCAGACAGGGTGAGGTAAGGAGAAAAGTCCAGTAATACTGACTAGCCCTTGATTCAGCACATGGAACAAAGGGACTTCCCATGAAGGGACTAGGCAGTGGGTGGGTTTCACCCAAAAAGCTTCTAAGTGTGTAGGTTTTGAGTGGCAGGATAGTGAAACATGGGTGGGTGACGGAGTGGTACGCAGGGTAACAAGATGAACATGCCTCAGTTCTACCTGTGTACTCCTGACTTTCTCACTGAAGACTGTTCTGAAAAACAAGCTGGACCTGTGCTGCAGTGGGTTTTGTGTGGTCAGTGCTTAAAGACCTAGAAGGGTTATTTACTGGGTGGTGGAGGGTGGGGGATGTGAACCAAGGTTCACGCTCCATCATATGATGTGGACAAGTGTCCTAGTTTAGCTTGTCCAGCAAATGCTCACTCTTTTTCATTCTGGGTGGAGTTTACTCTCCTGCCCCTTTGCTTTGAGGTTGGCCTTTTGACTTCAGCGAATGCAGTGTTTGTGGGTGTCACTCGAGCAGAGGTTTGAGATGTGCTACCTGGTTGGGGTTGGATGCCTGAGAGCTACCAACCTCCACTATTAGAAGAATGTCTTGGTGTACCTTCTGTTGCTCACCTGGTCCCAAAGGGAGATCAGTGGAACAGCCACTCTGGCTGACCAGAGTGAGAAGCAGAGCTACTCCAGCTGAAGCCTGGTGAGAACCAGTGCTTCTTGCTGTGTGTGCTGGCATTCTGTGGTTGTGGCAATAGGTGAATGAGACAATTTGTAGAGAGGAAAACCTGTTGTTGCTGTTGTTTTACAGGTCGAAGAACTATAAACGCCTCTAACTTTACTAGAAAATTTTTTTGAACTTGAGCAAAAGTACTGTACCCTAATGGAGAAGGAATCCTAACAGGAATATGGACGTGGAATGGAAGAATTAGCAGTGAACACCAAAATTAGTAAAATTTGTCAAAGAAGTTGAAGTGCCACTTCATAAAAAGGCTGTGACTCTTAATACAGTTAAGAAAGGGTTTTCAAAATTCAAGAGCTGTTCTGTTGCGGGGGCGGGGAGGGGGGGAACGTATCCGGGGTACCTGGGTGGCTCAGTCGTTAAAGCGTCTGCCTTCGGCTCAGGGCGTGATCCCAGGGTCTTGGGATCCAGCCCTGCATTGGGCTCCCTGCTTCTGCTGGGAGCCTGCTTCTTCCTCTCCCACTCCCCCTCCTGGTGTTGCCTCTCTCGCTGTCTCTGTCTGTCTATCAAATAAGTAAAATCCTAAAAAAAGAAAGCATCCGGAGTCTAACCTCGGTAAATTTCAGGAGGCTGGCAGAGAAGGGAAATTAAAACCTTGTTTAGTCATATTTTACTAGGGGGAAGATCATATATAGAGTTGATTCTTGATGGTGATAAGTAAATACAGGTGCAAATAGGCTAAATTAAAGGTAAAGAAAAAAAAAGTATAAAAAAAAATCTGCCCTGTGTGACAGAGGGAGACTTTGTTTCCTAACCAGGGTAATAAATGTATTGCCTTTCCTCCTCCTGGAAGGATGTTTGGAGAGATGTGCAAGCAGCTCCTTTAGGAGGGGGGGAAAATCACATTTTCTAAACTGCAGGATTCTTTAGCTGTGACCCAAACCCACTGTTCATGCAGGCATCTTGCATCACCTCTATGGGACTTAGCAAGGAGATCCCAGGGAACAGGAAGCTAATGGCGCCTCTTGTGTCGTGAATAATCTCCTTTATCTTGGACCCGGGACTCTCCTCTCCTGTACCAGCATCTATAAAACAATGGCAGGCCAATTTGTTACCTTGCAAACAATAAAATCTCGGACTTTTCAGATACTTTGTTTGTCAAATACTTTGCATACCACCCCTGGATAAAAGGCACAGTATGGGAGAAGTATAATTGTCATCAAACTTTTATAACACAAAACAACATAGCAACTGAATCTATAAAAACTAAAACTTCTGGAAGTAGGTTATTCTGTAATTTAAAAGTCCTATTTGAGAGACTTGAACATAGTCATCTCAAAATATCACAGATTGTCACATCTCCCCAAATTTTTGTCTGTCACCCTCAAAAAGATTATATATTTATGGATACACACATATATACCATATATTAAACAATACATGAAATAGTGTAGCTTTCCAATGAAAGTTGAGTTGATATTAAAAAGTAGAAAAAATTCAGTATTTGCTTTCGTAAATCCATTTAAACTAGAAGTTTGAAACAACCAAAAATCCTAACAGAAATGACACATTCTGAATTTTTAGGATCAAGGAGGATATCAGATGTGAGATTACACTGCAGGACTGATAAGACACCTGTTCTATAGCAAAGGTTATGGTAAGTGGTTAAACCGTAGTTGGTAGAAAATTCATAACCTTATGCTTTGATTAAACAAAGGGATATGAAAATAAATGAAAAATTCAGACCTAGAAACTAGGGAGTCTTAACTAACTTTTCTTTGGAAATGGTTCTGGTTCTTACTGCTAAATATAAGCTTGTGCTAACACATTGTTCCATTTTTAGAAAAGAAAATAGCTTTTTAGCTTTGAAAGAAATTGGCTTGAGAAGGCTTTTTTGTCAGCTAGTATGTTTCCAGAGTGTGTATTTTTATTTTTATAAGAAGACTTGAATAAATTTTAGCAAATTTTTTATGTTCAAAAACAGCTTTCAATAATTGACACGTTTTAGAGATTAATACATATGACAATATGTAGTGCTTGAAATTTAAATGAAATTGAAGAGTTGTTTTCTTAAATCTAAAATGCTTACAAGACTTTAATTCAGCATTTGTGCTACATTGATTTTTCTATTTGATATTTTTTCTTTTTACAGCCTGTTAATAAAAAATTTGACCTATAATACAGAAAGTTTGCCCAAGACAGAACTAAGCAAACAGAAGTTTATAATCCATACAGCATGCAGAACAAACAAGGTGAGGGGAACATGTGAATGCCAAACATCGGAGAGCAAAACTGTTGAGATCTGTCTTCATTCCTTTAAAATGTAAAAGGGGATTTAAGGAAAGCTTCACAAGGGAAGTGGACTGAGAATTTGAAGTGCTGCCACGGAAAAGTAGTTTGCTACAGTAGTAAAGATTAAAGTATTTTTTATGCCAACCTTTTTTTCTGATGTTAAAGTAATGCCAGAAAAATACTTGTTCACTTTCTAACATTTAGGATGTGTAAACATATAAAGAGTCAGTAGGAACCCTATGTTTCTTTTGTGAAGCTTTTCCAGGTCTCTGGGCTGTTCTTTGTGTGTCTCAGGTGTACCCTCCAGCCATTCTTTCCATGGTGGTTCATGCACAGTGGTACAGTAAGGTTTATTAGTGTAGGTAGCATTGAAGTTTAAACAGTGTTTTTTAGCATCAGCAGTTTGGTGCTGTCACTAATAGCAGCACTCAGTAAATGAACACTGATTTTTTTTAACCAGTTATTAGGATTGATTTATTATACGTCTTAGGCCAACTAGCATTTCAGAAATGCCAACTGCCAATTTTTTTGTGCTCATTTAGGTGTAAAAGTTCTCATAGCACCATGTCCTTTCCAGCACTGAGCATTACAACTTTTAAGTATTAGTTAATAACACTTAGGGTGCTCTTTTCATTACTAGAACAGTCAGACATTTTAAAAGTATTTAAGTCCTGTGAATTACTCATGTCTTCTCTCTTCTGCTTGATCTAATTCTAATAAAGTTAACATTTTGCCTATTTCACATGGGGACATACAAAAGTTTTGTGTATTTGCCTCTTTCATGTGTAACATACAGAAGTTCTGTGTATTAAGATCATGGATTCTTTGTCACTTCCTTGGCTTGGAAAGTTCTTTCGTATCAAGGGGGTACATTTTCACCTTTATTTTCTTGTAGTTTTACATGGTTTAAGTATCCAAGTGTAGAAGGGAGCTTTGTAGTACTGGATTTGCATTAAGTAAGCATGTGGATTTGTGAAGAACTAATGTCCAACTTTCCAGCAACGTATGGTAGGTTTCTCCCAAGTATGTATTTACACTTGAAGTCCCTCGGTAAAGATTTTCCTTTGTATAGACTCTGAATCTTACATAACTTCTCGTGTGTTTTACTCTGGGATTATTTTGCCACTGGATTTTTCTATTACATCAAATGATTTATTTTTTTCTTTTAAAGATTTTATTTGACAGAGACAGCCAGCGAGAGAGGGATAACAAGCAGGGGGAGTGGGAGAGGAAGAAGCAGGCTCCCAGCAGAGCAGGGAGCCAGATGTCGGGGCTCGATCCCAGGACCGTGGGATTACACCCTGAGCCGAAGGCAGATGCTTAACGACTGAGCCACCCAGGCGCCCCGATTTTTAGCACTCAGGAATTTGTTGTTCACAAATTGAGCTGTATCTGTTGAACCTACTGAACTCCCTTATGTACCAGGAAGCTGCTTCAGGTTTTCAAGATAGAAAGTAGTACCCAAGAGTAAGGTGATATTCTGGCTTGGGATTGTCCTCAATTTTTCATTCATTAAGGGTGCTGTTCCTTGTTTTGAGATGTAGGTTGTAATGTTCTTCCCAAGATTTACTTAAGTTTTAAAATTATAAATCCATATAGAATTTGACAAATTCTTCCTAACACATATTCATGGTGTTGGAGAGTTTTATCTGTTGAAGTGAACTAGTCGAATTTGTATTTTAAACCATTCTTGAAAAAATATGACCTAGTCTTGATGGATTATTATTTTAACATAAGAATGAAGTTGATCTACTTTTCTTTTCCCCGAATACTTGAAATCTCATTTTTCAGGAATTTTTCATGTGCCCTCCACCCTCCCTGTGGGCTTGTTGTTTTGTTCTCCTTCCTTCAGTGGCTTCAGATTATTTTCACTCTTCTGCTGTGAATTGATCAGCACTGTTCTACTCCGAAAGTAGTGGAATCTGCCTTCCCCACCTTCCCTGCCCTAAAACACAGACGTAATCATGTGAGTTCAATTTTTGAAGTCAGCGGTGGCCCGTTACCTTCACTGTAGAGCTAAAGCTCTTCAGCGGAGTCACTTGCAGCTTTGACAACCTTTAGGTCCCACAGCTGCCACTGCAGCCTTTTATTTTACAGAAGCAGGACAGGAGGCTCTCGCAGCCCGGAATGACCTACTGCCTTGTTTGCCTGGTGACTCCTGCAGCTTCCCTTGTAGGCTCAGAATCCTCTTCATCTTGGAAGTGTTCTATGATTCCTTAGCTATGCACACGGAATTCAGGTGTCCTCCTTCTCTGCTCCCATGATCGTCTTCACATTTGTATTCTACCTGTTGCACAGTATTTTAATTTTTCTGGCCTTTTCATCCCTACACGTGAGAGCTGGCATGTTTGGCCTTATTCATCTGACTGCCTCCTAAATCATAGAGCCTTAATATTTGAGTGAATGGATGCAAAAACAGACTACCTGCACCCTTCCTTTATAACAGTAAATCCGTTAATGGCTTTCAGTACCCACCTGATGAAGGACCAGAAGTAGTGTTTCTCCAGACTTCAACAGCCTGAGGCTGTGGTTCTGAACTCCTGACTGTTAGAATCTTCTGGGGAGCTTTGAAAAACAATGGGGATGTCTACGCCCTGCCCCAGACCAATTGTATTAATCCCTGGGATTTGGGCCCCAACATGGGTGTTTTCCAAAACTTCCTTGATTCTAATATGCAGCAAGATGAAATTTGCCCAGCTCATAACTTGAGAATTTTCAGCAGCCTCCAGTCAACTCCTTCAGTTCATCTGGAAGGACCTGAGTCAAGGCCTGAGGGAGCACTGAGAATTCTTCCTGGCTCTGTTGGACTTCTCTCTTCTGAGCCTTGCTTCATTGCTCTGAGACTGGCTCCTCAAGGCCTTGATGCCGCGGTCGTCTGCAAGCCCACGTGCGTGCCCTGCTGCTGTCGCCTCACCATGTGGCATGCTTGCTGTCAGGACCGCCCCATGGGTGCCACCATACACACTGCAGGCCTCACATCCTCAGTGTGCAGAAGCTGGGCCCTGTTTTTTGTAACTCTCCTGAGTTTATATTTGTGTTTGCTCTACCTGACCTGGATTGGGCACTGGGTGGAAGAGAGACTGCTTTTCTTATCTTTGTCATTCTCCCTTATTAAATGGGCACCCAAAGAAGTGAAGCTACCTGAAACCCAGTATGTACTAAGTTAGTGGGATGTCTTAGCTGAGGTTGCTGTAACAGTGTACTTATTATAAGCTGGATGACTTAACATTTCTCAATTCTGGAGGCCTGGGAAGTCCAAGATGAGAGAGCAGTCAGAATCATTGTATTGTGAACATGCTCCCTGATTCATAGACAGCTGTCCTCACAGTCTTCATGTGGCCTAGAGAAGGAGCTTTTGTTTCCTTTTTCTGTCAGGACACCAATCTGTCTTGAAGACCTGTTCTCATCACCCAGTCGAACCCTAATTTCCTCCCCAGTGCTGGACCTCTAGATACCATCCCAGTGGCGATTGGGATTTCAAAACACTAATTTTGAGGGGAGGGACACAAACCTCCTCTAACACGGGACCAGTGGCACTTGAGTTGTAGATACTGTGTGTGTTCGTTAAACTGAGAAGGTTCCATTGTCTCTTAACAAAATAGTCTAGTAGTCTGCCACACTCCTTAAAGGGGGCTCTGTTTTTTTCATGTGGGGGACCCTGTTAATCCCTCATGTTCTTATCCTTTTTTTAATGAGTTTTCTTAAGGTATTGATTTTACAATCTGCGTGATATAGACTGGAGCGTAGATGGGGTAGGAAAAAGCATTCATGTAGCTGATACCTTGTGAACAGACTGACACAGTGTGCTTACTCAGGGAGGCAAGGTGTCCTGAAGGAAGGATTAGGAGTTCTACAGAGACACCTGGGTTCCATTTTTTAAAGGTTTATTTTAGAGCATGAGGTGGGGGGGAGAGAATATCTCAAGCAGACTCTGTGCTAAGCATGGAGCTGACGGGGAACTCAATCTCGGAACCATGAGATCGTGGCCTGAGCCAAGACCAAGAGTTGGACGCTTAATCGGTTATGCCACCCAGGCGCCCTAGGGTTATAGTTTTTATCCATTTTAGTTGGTGTCCTTGGGTAGCCACTTAACCTCTTTTTTTTTTTTTTTTAAGATTTTATTTATTTATTTGACAGAGACAGACAGCGAGAGAGGGAACACAAGCAGGGGGAGTGGGAGAGGAAGAAGCAGGCTCATAACGGAGTAGCCTGATGTGGGGCTCAATCCCATAACGCCGGGATCACGCCCTGAGCCGAAGGCAGATGCTTAACCGCTGTGCCACCCAGGCGCTCTGCCACTTAACCTCTTCATGCCTCAGTTTCCCTATTTGTAAAACATACTAGTTCTAATGGGTGGTTGTGTGGATTGAGTTAATTCTGTAAAGTGCTTACAATAATACTTGACACAGTGCTAACATTTACTAAACACTTCTATAATTATGGGTTATAACCTGCACAACAGCCTTTGGAGATTACTCTTACGATATCCATTTTGAAGGAGGAAAAACCAGCTTTAGAGATGTTAATTGAATAACTCAAGACATGTGACTTAACAACGGAGAGATTCAAACCCATGCGTGTCTGAACCTGAAGTCTTTACTTTTGGTTATAACATATTGCTTCTGAAATAGAGGAAGGTATTTAAACCACTCGTAAGTATTTTAGAAGTCTTTAATTAGGAAGTTTGCAGTTTTTACTTGATCTGAGAACCACTGAGAGTATTGACCTTTGGCAGAGGGATTCATGTCATTCCAGAAGATTATGCTGCACATAAGGAATGATTTAGAGGAGAGTGGGTCTTCCGGTAAAGATCTGAGCAGAGTGGAGTCGGGGCGGAGTCCAGATGTTGAGGCCTGCAGGGCTCCGAGTCCTGGAGTTGTGCTGCTGCAGCCCGTGTGTCCCAACTGGTACTTCCCCAAAGCACAGGTAGCTCTGCCACGGTAGGAATTTGGAGGGAAGAGAAATGCTGCCAAGACCCTTTCCAAAAAGAGAGCATGAGATTTGGACTCGAATGTTTATGAGCTGTAAAACCACATGTTGGCAGAGGAATACGCGGTGTCTTGTCCACTAATCATAAGACTAACCGGAGTTGTCTTGAGGGCAGTGCTAATAAAGAGCAGAAAGTCCAAGTTGTCTCAGTGACTCAGTTCTCTCAAACTGGTGGTATGTGTCTCCAACGAACCGTAGACCAAGTTTGACAGTTCAGTCTGAATCACAGCAGCCTTGCTGTGATCTGGGGAGATACTTAGGGCAGCTGGGGCTTTTTTTTTTTTTTTTTTTTTTTGGTTGGGGGGAGGTGGCACTTAGCACATGCTGTCTTTCAGGTTATCTGTCATAAGCTCTCCTTTGAAACATGGTTGTTCCTCATTTGAGTTTTCTTTTTAGAAAAAATGTACCTTCTGTGCTCTCTTGTGACTTTAGATGCATGGGATCTTTGGGCTACTCAATACTTGAAGACAAAACATATAAGGGAAAACACTTAAGTCTAAACATATGGCTTCTGAAGGAACTGTTATTACTTATATAATTATCCACAATATGATTTTCCTCACATCTACACAGAAACTAAAAATAGCATATATCTTTTTCTGCAAAACTGAAGACATTATCTTGTGTCCTCTGTCTGTGTCTTGTTTTCCGTCTGGAAAAAAACAAATCAGTCTCCTATGACGGTGTTGTAAGTTTATCACTGCTAAATGACCAGTGGGTTAGGTGACCTGTCTGAAAACCTTTGAGGTTCTTCTTTTACTCGACCCTAAGATTGACTAGTCCTCTTTTTGCCTCCTGTATTTGCTTTAAAATTTTCTAATAGGGTGGTCTTACTTAGATTTATATGACTTTGTTTCTCTTAAGACTAAATGTTTATGTTACCTTCATACTTGCTACCCAAGCCCTCGAGTAGTAGCTAGGAAATGAAAGCCATAAACCTGAATTTAGACTTGGTGGTATCTGCAGTTTTTATATGACTGTCAGGTGTTTGTCTCACTCAGCCAAATTGGTGGTTAGACATTTGAAGGTGCCTGCTGTAAGCCCTCCTTTATTAAGGGACAGTTTGGCTTTATCACGTTTCCCTTTGTTAATGTGTGTTTAACACCTGGTTGTAGACTATAATAAAAGCTGTAGGTAGGGCTGCCTGGGTAGCGCAGTCGTTAAGCGTCTCCCTTCAGCTCAGGGCGTGATCCCGGTGTTCTGGGATCGAGCCCCACATCGGGCTCCTCCGCCGGGAGCCTGCTGTGTTCCCTCTCTTGCTGTGTTCCCTCTCTTGCTGGCTGTCTCTCTGTCACATAAATAAATAAAATCTTTATTAAAAAAAAAAAGCGATAGGTAAGGCCAGAAACTCATTCTAGCCATAATTGCCACCTGACCTTATTTTTCTATAGTTGTAGAAAAGGAATGCAAGCTTATTGTCTTGAGAAGCACATCAGTCACAGTAAAACCAGAATTCAAGAAGCCCAATTTTTCAACATCGATCATCTAAGTTCTATTATGAAACATTTTTTCACCCTTAACTATAATCTCATGAAATGATTGAGAATCTGGGAGTTCTTCCAATCCCTGATAGTCCTCTTCATCATATTTACTAAAAAAGCTTGGAGTTAAATAATTTGGAATGTCAGTGACTAATTTACAGTTACTAAAATCATTTACACACTACCATGCTGGAGGGGTAAGGCAGAGGGAGTAAGTCACAGGCACAATGGGTATGCCAGCCTGTGTAGAATTCGAGCCTGTGTGGGTCTCAGTGCATATGCTTTTGAATGTCTCCTTATTTATTGACTTTTCCTTGTAGAAATAATCAGACTGTAATTCTTCCAACTGGCAAGTTTAGGTTTCTTGAAAAGCACAGTGGGTGGCACTTTGGGTGGTTTCTGAGGAAATAAAGGGGTAGGGTGGCATATAGTGTTTAAAGGTGTGGACTTTGGAATTAACAGACCTGGGTTTGGAATCCTCTCTCTCACTTCCAGGCTCTGTCTCAGTAAGTTTATTATCTAAAACCTAGGAAGCATTCAATAAAAGAAGATCTTGTAACTGTCTAGGAAAAAATTAAAATGACATTACATGCACATTTAAAAACTCATTACAGTTTCTGAAAGTGTTTGCTTGGAAGCATTCTAAATTTGATAGCATTGAAAACAGGATTTGGCAGGCGACCTTCTGAATCTTTCCTTGTATTATCTAGGGAATAATGACTTTTTATTAAGTAGCTATTAAGTGTTAGATGCTTGTCTTTTATATTTGGCTTTTGTATTTTGTACGTATTAGTCATCTCATTCTTATGTCAGTCCTGTGAAGGAAGTACTATTATCCCCACTTTACAGATAAGAAACGGAGCTCTAAAGAGTGAGTTACTTTCCCAATAATTAGCAAATTGTTGAGCTGGCATTTAACTTGGACTCCATCAACAGGGCCTGAGTGGTTACCTGTCACTCCTTGTCCTGTTAGCAAAGGTGTCGTCATCTGCTGAAATACGTTCTTCCACACTTCTGTGCCGCAAAGTCCTTTTAAAAGCTCTCAAAATAGCCCTCACATATGTGAGATTTACTGCCTCTTGCACTAACGTATACCCTAGATAACACCTTGTCTTAGGTGTTAGTAAGATAGCTTTTCAAAATCATCTTGGTGTTGAAGGTTTTTTCTGAGCTACGCCTGTATATTGAAAGGGAAAGAACAGTTCTCGTCTCCCTGCCCCATGGTTCAAAGAACGTGGACTGTAGGACATGTAACAGTAACACTTTTTGGGGTTTTGAAGAGAGTGAACTAAACGGGTGAAACAATCACCGATGCAAAAAATAATCTGTATAAAACATTTCTAAAAATATGGCTGGCTGGCAGTCACTCTACATTAACTTTACATGACCATGCCTCAGATGATTGAACAACTATTATTTACCCTCATGAGGGAAATTGAGCCCAGAAATCAAATCCACATCTGAGGATTGCCATACTAGCCCTACAAACAGCTAGCTCTTGAGTGACCTTACGAACATCAACGATTTGGAGTATTTCTTCTCAACTGTAAATGAGAGTTAATGAAAATGACAGGTTTATTAGATGATTAAATGGGTTTACGTTTCAGGTAGCATAGTTACAGAGGAGGCTCTCAGTTATTGATGGCTGCTCCTTCAACTGATTATTTCTGCGTAAAGCACATAATGTCCCTAACAAAGAATGCACTTGAATTTTAGAAATATTACAGCTTTATTTTGAAGAGACATTGTAATACTGTTAGTGAAGTGCATGCTGTAGGAAGCCGAGGGAAAGTTGATAATGACGGTCCTTCGGGTGTAGAGAGCCTGAGAACTAGTGATTCAGGAGTTCCTGACTGCTGCTGCCATCTCCCCGTGACTAACTGGTCAGTCATTGGTCTATGCACTTATCAAATAATAGCTTCTTACCATACTCTGGGTACTCTTCTGAGTGCTGGTTAAACACCTTTAGCTTCCAGGGTTTGAGTTTACCTTCCCGCCTCCCTTCCAGGAGGGAGAATTAAATATACTGCTGGGCTTCAGCTTACAAATTCTTGGCTTAGAGATAAACCCTCCAATTGAGTCCCTGTTTGATGTCATTGTTACTTGAGCCCTGACTTTCTGCTGGAGTAAAATCCAGCTGTGAGCCTTCAAAGCCCTGATGTGGCCAGTGCCTCGTTTGGAGTGCCTGAACTCTGCTACCTGCCAGAACATGTACAGTTCAATTGGTATAATCCATCCAAGTGTCAGATAAGCCCTGGCAGTGGGACTGGATTGATGAGCGTGCAAGTCAGGGAGTGTGACCCCGTGTATGGCTGAGAGCTGGCTGACCTGGCCCACCATCTGCCCTAAGCAGAGGTGAGTGGAAGGGGGCACAGGAGCAGGAAGGCAGGTAGTAGGATGCCTGGGCTGCAAGTGGTGCTTTTAGTGTAACAATTATTAGTTTTTGTAGATGGGAAAATGAGGCTTGGAGAGGTGAAATGATTTCCTGCCAACTATTTTTAACTGGTTAGTGGAATACCTGCCTTGAACGCACCCAGTACTGTCCCTTCTCTGGGCTTTGGTATTTGGCTCTTACCTCTACCTGGAACAGACTTCCTATGGATACTTCCATGACTTACTCTCCCACTGAGGTCTTCAGTCTTAAATGCTTGAAGAGTTTTTCCCTCCCTCACCATCTTGTCTAAAATAGCACTCCTTCTTCCCCCTCTCTGCTTTTTTCTGCTTTCTCACACTCAGCACCATCTTACGCAGTTAAATATATTTATTTGCATCTTTGTCTTTCCATCTAGAACGTAAGCTCTACAAAGCCTGACTATTCGTACGCTTCACAATTTTATTCTCAGTGCCTAGGAAATGCCTGGCACATAGTAGGTGCTAGCTATTGAGGAACAGACCTGTTAATCAGACACTTACATGTCTGCAATCACCAAGTATTATGCTGGTTGCCGAGGATACAATTATAAATAGGATAGTCACTCTGTCAAGATCCTACTCTCTAGTGGAAGAGAGACGAAACAAATTTAGTGTGTGTGATACTGTGTCAGGGATATTGATAGGGTGATAAGGGAACATGTAGGATGGGAGGTCTCCAGGCTTCGAGATCAGAGAGGGTATCCTGAGAGTGTGATCATCTGAGTCTTAGAAGCAGCTTGAGTGGAGTAGAAGTATGGGAGTGCTCATCTATGGAACACAAGAACTAGGCAGATCGGTAGGAGAAGGAAGGGAAGAATGAAGGGGGGGATGAAGCATGAGAGACTGTGGACTCTGGGAAACAAACTGAGGGCTTCAGAGGGGAAGGGGGTGGGGAATTGGGATAGGCCGGTGATGGGTTTTAAGGAGGGCACATATTGCATGGTGCACTGGATGTTACATGCAAATGATGAATCATGGAACATTGCATCAACAACTGGGGATGTCCTGTATGGTGACTAATATAACAACAACAACAACAAAAGTATGGGAGTGTTTGGCTGGGGGGAGCGGTTACCTGCCAGAGGGCACTCCAAATGGAAATGCGTAGAGAAATAGGGGACCTGAGAGCATTTTAGAAGGTAGGTTGCTTGGATGAGATCTGAAAAATTTTTTGATCCAGTCGGGTATCATTGGTGAAATAGTTAAATACATGTACTCATAATATTGGTACATTAAATCCTATATCCTATAGAAACAAAAATCCTCCCCTTTTCTGTTGTAAGAATTTGAAATGTCTCAAACTTAATGTGTGTCTTCCATGTTAGTGTGTCATAAATAGAACCCCTTTGGGGTTACCTAACAAAGTCTTCCAAAACTGCTTATTTTACTTTGATAAGGTCATTATTCATACAGTAATAAGCACTGTAGAGCAACTCCTTTGTGCCAGGCACAGTGACTGAAAATGGACAAAAACCCTTACTCTCAAGGATAGAGTTTATATTTTGCATATTTGTGATAGTGCTTTTTGAATGTAGATTTGGTGTTAAACAATGTTAAGAAAATAATTTTTGCTCTCTTCTGATTCTTAAAATTACACATGGACATATTCATGTTTATATACTGGTATCCATTTTAGCCATTGTTGGCTGACTTCCTGTCATTGTGGTTTAGGATTTAGCATTGTTATCCTACATCCTATCCTAGATCTCCTTTGCTTCCCACTCTCTTTACTGGCATAGAGTTATATTACATTTTTCTTACATCACTGTTTATTTTTTGCGTATATGATATTCAGAACTGAGAATTGTACAGTTGTCTTCTGTTTTCCTGAAGCTAATAATGACTTATTTCCTTATAAGTTCCAAACTTTCCCTCACTGTCTAAAAGACTCTCAACACGGCTCTCCACAAGTTGGTTATCTTGAGGAAGGAAAACCTCTGTTTTGTTTTGTTTTTTGTTTGTTGGTCCCATCTCTGTGGAGAGCTCCATTGATTATGTGGATTGTGTGCTCTGTAGGCTGCTTTTAGGTTTTGGAATTTTCTTTTGCTGTTATCCAAGGTATTCCTTTTTAAGACCGGAATATTAGAAGTTCAAACTACAGTGTAGAAGCCCACAGAGTTTTGGGGTAATAGATACAAAACTAAGGTCTATTACAGAGTTGAGGAAGTAATAGCATGCCTTGATGTAGTCATCATTTGACTGTCCTAGGAACTAGATACAATTAGAAGGTTTGCACCAAAAGCAAAAGAGCAACTGTTTTGGGGGAGGGGAGATAAAAACGGTGAATAAGATGTTCAAAGGAATAGCAGTTTCAAATCTATATTTTAACAAACAACTAACAAGGATTCAAATCGACATCTAATTAGTAAAGCTACATTTAACCACATAGCTTTGGTAACATTTTAGAATGCACTTGTAGTGAGATTGCAAGTCAGTCATTAGCTGATTTTTTTCCATATGCATTCTATGTTGAAAGTTCTCTGGCCAGCTAAGGCGCAGGTGGTAAAGAGGCTTTGATTATATCACCGATGACTATCAAGATACAAATGATCCCCTTTTAGAACATAGCTTATAAACCTTTCATTGCTTGCTTTGCCCATGTATGCATGTCCGTGTTACTGTTCTACTAAAAGACAGCAGGAAAGTACTATCTTGATAGTCCCTGCTTTCTTGCTTTTATGTCATGTCTTCGTTAACTGGTTTGTTCAATGACCTAGACAAGTAATCAGGAAATATACATGGATGAGCAAACCAACTAATAAAGAGGGCATGGTGAAAATTGTGAGTAGCTTGAGAACATGTGTCCTATGAAGGAGTCCATCACTTTTCAGCTGCAGCTCCTAGTTATGATCCCAGTCTAGTAAAATCGTCCTCTTTCTCCCATCCTCCTCTTGTCCTTTATATTATCCAGAAGTTCAATTTTTATGTGTAATGTCATTTTGAAAATAACCTTTGTCCATTGGGTTGGTTCAGAACTTGGACCAGTAACCACCAGCTAAGTTTCGTTTTCTCAGTTTTGAGAGAGCGTACCTGTGCTGCTTCTGTTTTCTTGGGTCAAGTTGACTTAGGTGTGCTGCATCTCAGGGCTCCTGGTTACTACTTTGGCAGGTGGCTCTGATGCTTCCAGTCCTATGGTTATTCATCTGGAGGGCTGGGTATCCCTGAGGGATTTTTACATTTTGCAGGGGTTCCTCCATTTCCCCCCTCTTTTTTTTTTTTTTGAGAGTTTATTTGTAAGTAATCTCTGTACCCAACAAGGGGCTCGAACTCACAACCCCAGGATCAAGAGTTGCACACTCCACCAACTGAACCTTCCAGGCACCCCTCCCTTTGTCTTTTGAATCATTTTCCCTCTTAACAAGGTCTCTTGCTTTGGCTGAATATGTTCTCTAATAGCTTCATCACATTAATAAGAACAAACCCAAAAAAGGTACAGCGGCGAAGTGCACTGTGGTGACAGCCCCTAACAAATCCACCTTTTGAGTCCTAGCCCTCCAGTTTGGACAGTGTTGCCCTTGTGGCTGGTGCATACCTGTCATCCTATGATTCCCGCCATCTTGGGAATGCCATCTGCCTCGTTCGTTGGTTGAAACTTCTGTTCTCTTGGAGGATGTACTCTTTCTTGGGAAGGCATCTCATTTTGATGAAGTACATCCTCAGTAATTTCCTGAGACATGGTGGTTCATGGGAGGAATATTTTTGAATTGTTGAAATTTGAAAAAGGCTTTTTTGCTGACCCCCGCTCAATTGATAGCAGGACTAGGTAAGGAATTTTAAGTAAAAATCCGTTTTCCTCAGTTTTTTAAAGACTTTGCTCCATTGTCTTAGTTCCTGGTGAGTCTGAAGCCATTCTAACTCAATCTTTTTATTACAGTTGACATGCTTTAATTCATAATCAGAATTCAGAAACATTATCTCTACCACCTTGTTTTATTATAAGGTGATTCGCATGATAAAATGTACCAAAGTAGTAATTTTTCTCTTTGTACTTCCGAAAAATCAGAAATGTAACTTCATGAAAACAGTTTCTTTCTTTTCTAACCTTGCATTTCAATCCACCCTTTGTCATGTGTCTTAATCCTTTTTGTCTACTGACATCTGCTTCATTACTCTTCAGAGTATATGCTTTTTCAATAGAAGAACGGTTACTCAGAGCCATAATAATTTTAATTGTTTAGGAGATATCGCCAAAGACTGTGTTTATTCATTTAGTGAGAAAATAGTGAATTTTTTGTCCTATTCAGCTTCATAAAAATATGGTTTACTGCTCTGAAACTACATGGATTCCTTGGCCTCTTCTTTTTCCTTTAAGGACTCCCCCCCCCCCTTGAAATAAGAAAGCTCTTACACTATTTTTAGTTTGTGCTAAGTAAAAATTTCCTTTCTAAACAAACGAACTCTGTGAATGTGTTAACCTTAAGCTGCTTTTTTTTTTTTCCTAGTCATTTTCCCCTTGAACTTCCTTAAAGATTGGTTTAAGAAACATTGACGGTTTGCAGCTATCACTGTGTTTTGTTTTGTTTTTAAATCCCAAAGGCTTTCATGGTAGGGGAAGAAATAATTGAACTCGGTTCTTTTCATTCTGAAAGGTGGTTTAGCATCAGCTTTGAGGACTGCTTAGGGAAAGGTCAGTAAACATATGCAAATCACATCTTCCTTTGGTTTTAAGTAGCTTTTGCCCCTATGTCCCTGCAAGTCTGATTTCATATCATTTTAAGAATGATACAGATGATTTGATGTGTGCCTGTTTAAAAACAAAAAACAAAGCCCAGTATATTTTGAATAGGAAATCTTCGAAGAACTATTGGTGCTAAAACTTATTAGTTTATACCTAAATGAGGCTCTTAATTTGTCTCAATCATTCCTTTATACATTCATTGTACTTCATATCCAGTCGAGACTTTCAAAATAAGTTGCAAGACTGCATTTGCTTCACCTCTGTGGTCACTACAGTATGTATGAGAAAGTGTACAAGAGTCTTAATGTGAGTGATCAAAGATTTTAGCGGTCGAAGTAAAATACAGTGAGAAGTTTGCTTTATCGGCAGCCTAACCACTTTCTTGCTGTGGTGAGGTTGAGTGTACCACACCAAAAGCAGTTAGAAATTACCTTGAGAACCTAGAGGGATTATAAAAATAAGCCTGACCATTTTCTTTGCTACTGTTGAATTATAATTGACACACAGTAATTTTAGTTTCAGGTGTTCAAGATAGTGATGAGCTTTTTATACATTTTGAGATGATCATTATGGTAGGTCCGGTTACTGTCTGTTACTATACAAAGTTAGTACAATATTAGGGACTATATTTCTCTATGTTGTGTATGTTATCCCTGTGACTTCATAACTGGAAGGTTGTGCCTGTTAAACTCCTTCACTTCACCCCTCCCCCCCTTCCCTGGGGCACCTACGGGTTCCCTGTATCTGAGTCTGTTGCTGTTGGTGGTGGTTTAAAAGTCTACCTACAAGTGAAATCATAGTATTTGTTTTTCTTTGACTTATTTTATGTAGCCTAATACCCTCTAGGTCCACCCATGTTGTCACAAATGTCTAGGCTTCATTTTCTTATGACTGAATAATATATATACCACATATTCTTGATCCATCTACCAAGGACAGTGAGGTTGCTTCCATATCTTAGCTATTGTAAATAGTGCTGCAGTGAACAGAGGGGTATACATATCTATTTGAAATAGTATTTTCTTTCTTGTCCAATAAATACCTGTAAATAAAATTGCTGGATCATTTGGTGGTTGTATTTTTAATGTTTTGGGAAACCTCTATACTGTTTCCCACAGTGGCTATACCAATTTACATTTTCACCAGTAGTGCTTAAGGTTCCGTTTTCTCCACATTCTCATTGGCACTTGTTATTTCTCCTACTTCTGATCCTACTTATTCTGACTGGTGTAAGGAGATAGCTTATAGTGGTTTAGATTTACATTTTCCTGATGATTTGTGATGTTGAGAACCTTTTCATGTGTCTATTGGCCATCTGGATGTCTTCAGAAAAATGTCTATACAGGTCCTCTGCTCATTTTTAATCAGATTGTTTTTGTTACTGAGTTTTGTGAGTTCTTTGTTTTTTGAGATTCAACCCCTGATACACTATTTGCGGATATCCTCTCATTAAGTAGGTTGCCCTTTCATTTTATTGGTTTCCTTTGCTGTATAAAAGCTTTTCAGTTTGATACTGTCCTGTATTTTTTGTTGTCCTTGCCTGAGGAGATCTATTTAAAAAAAAAATTGCTAAGAGCAGTGTCAGAGAGCTACTGCCTATGTTTTCTTGGAGTTTTATGGTGTCAGGTCTTAAATTTAAGTTCTAAAGGCATTTTGAATTTATTTTTCTGTGTTGTATAATAAAAGGGCCCACTTACTTTCTTCTGCATGTGGCTACAGCTTTTTCAATGCCATTTATTGAAGATTGTCTTTTTCTCATTGTTTTCTTGCCTCGTTTGTCATAGTTAAATTAACCATGTAAGCTTGGATTTATATTTGGGTTTTCCATTCTGTTCCATTGATCTGTGTGTCTGTTTTGTCAGTACCATACTGTATTTATAACTATAGCTTTGTGATATAGTTTGAAATTGGGGAGTGTGATGCCTCTAGCTTTCTTCTTGAGATTGCTTTGGCTGTTTGCATTCTTTTGTGGTTCCATACAAAGTTTTGAACTTTTCTACTTCTGTATAAAATGCCATTGGTTATTTTGATGGGGAGTATGTTGAATCTGTAGATTGCTTTGAGTAGAATGAAACATTTTAACAATATTCCAGTTTCTCAGCACAGTAAATCTTTCCATTTATTTGTACCATCTTCAGTTTGTTTCATCAATGTTGTAGAGTTTTCAGAATGGTTAAATTTGTTTCTGGGTATTCTTGCTGCAATTATAAAATGGGATTTGTTAAATTCCTTTAGTTATTAGTATATAGAAATGCCACAGATTTCTGTATATTTATATCCTGCAACTTGACTGAATTCTAGTTTTTTGGTGGAGTCTTTAGAATTTGCTCTATGTAGTATCATGTCATCTGCAGCTAGGGACAGTTTATTCAATTTGGGTGTCTCTTATTTATTTTTTTTCTTTCCTAGTTGCTGTGGCTAAGATTTCTAGTACTGTTGAATAAAAATGGTGAGAGTGGGCATCTTTGTTCCTGATAATAGGGGAAAAGTATTGTTTTTCACCATTGAGTATGATGATGTCTGTGGGCTTGCCATATGGCCCTTATTATGTGGAGTTAACTTCTGTTTGTGCCCACTTTGAGTTTTTAGCATAAATGCATGTTGAATTTTTTCGAATGCTGCTTCACATATATTGAGATAATCGTGATTTATAATTTTGTGAGTGTGGTATATATCATGTCGATTTGTAGGTGTTAAACCATCCTTACATCCTTGGAATACATCCTACTTGGTCATTATGTATGATCCTCTTAATGTTGAATTTAGTTCACTTATAGAATTTTTGCACGTATATTCACCAGGGATAGTGTGAAATTTTCTCTCTCTCTTTTTTTTAAACAGTGTCTATGTGTGGTTTTCACATTGGGTAATGCTGGTCTCATAAAATGAGTTAGGAAGTGTTTTTTCCTCCAGGTTTTTGGAATAATTTGAGGATGATAGGTATTCACTCTTTAAATGTTTGGAATTACTTGTGAAGCCATCTGGACCTGGTGTTTGTTGATTATTGATTCAACTTTGTTACTAGTAATCTGTCCATTCAGATTTCCTATTTCTTCATGATTCGGTCTTGGAATACTGTTTCTAGGAATTTATCCATTCTTCTAAGTTGTCTAATTTGTTGGCAATTATCAGCCAAAAAAGAAGTCATAATTAACAAAAACATAAGTTAATCCAAGATCTAAAAACTACAAGGAAGGTTTTGACAAAGCATAAAGGGAAGCAAGCTTATTTGTTTCATTTGCTTCAGATAGATTTGATGCCTATTAAGAAAATACTAGGGTGTGAATGTTATTGTAAAAAATTTTTTTTAAACTTTAGCATTTTATGTAGGAAGAAGAGAATTATTTTAGGAAGTCCTAACTATATTTGTATGGTTATCTTAAGCTTCTGCTGATCTTATTTTTTTCTTTTAACTGTGTGGATATAATCATGAAGACAGCCAGGGGTTTGATGTAGATAAGCTTTTTATAACTTTAAAATGAACTCTGTAAGCAGTATCATGGGTAATAACCACCTCCTTTCTTTGGGTCTAAAATTAGTTTTTCTTCAAGTATGTAATTGTTGCTAGTCAGTTTTTAAATTTTATTTAAATTCGATTAGCCAACATATAGTACATCATTAGTTTCAGATGTAGTTTCAGTAATTTATCAGTTGCATATAACACCCAGTGCTCATCACATCACATGCCCTCCTTAATGCCCATTACCCGATTACTCCATCCCCTTACCCACCTCCCCTCCAGCAACCCTCAGTTTGTTTCCTAGAGTTAAGAGTCTCGTGGTTTGTCTCCCTCTCTGGTGACTTCCCCTTCAGTTTTCCTGCCCTTTCCCTATGCTCCTCTGTGCTATTTCTTATATTCCACATGAGTGATACCATATGATAATTGTCTGATTTATTTTGCTCTGCGTAATCCCCTCCAGTTCCATCCATGTTGATGTAAATGGTAAATATTCATCCTTTCTGATGGTTGAGTAGTATTCCTATGTGTGGATGTGGGTGTGTGTAAATAAAATCCACATCTTCTTTATCCATTCATCTTTCAGTGGACATTTTGGCTCTTTCCACAGTTTGGCTATTGGACATTGTTACTATGAATATTGGGGTGCAGGTGCCCCTTCAGATCACCACTAGGTATTTACCCCAAAGATACAAATGTAGTGCTCTGACAGTCTTTTAATTCAACTAGGGATTGGATGTCCAAGTGGGAATGTTATGTCGGAGGATTGTTCAATTTTCCAAATTTCAACCAATATTCAGGACATGAATGTCACAACTGTCTACATTTGTAACATAAATTACCGCAGAGCATCTAGACCAGGAACCTAGGATTTTGAGTTGGACCAAATGAGCCTCAACCAAAGGTAATTCCATCCTCTCTATTGCCATATTTATAGTACGGAGCACTTTGAGAAATAAGCCCAACTTAAGTGAACAGAAGCTGATCAGCGGTGTTTCACAACATTGCATTTTAGCCATATTTCAGAGGTTTTTCCACTTACATGCTGGAACACACTAACGATGGTCATTGTGTGTATGACCAAGGGCTGCCTTGCTAGCAGGATTTTAGGAAGTACCATTCACATTTACTTGACATAAAAGATACCCCCCCCCCCGGAGCTGTGCAATATAGCAGTTCTGTATGCTGCATTGTGGGGTGCAAACTAGAGGGTATAAGGACATCTGTAAGGGTTTGAAACTGTTCAGGACATTTTTATGAAGAATGACTGTGACATGGGAAAACATCAAAGTATTTGAAATTCAATTAAGAGTATAAATATTCTTTAAATGTAGCATCTCTTAATAAATGTGGTGGGTATACTTTTGTAATATAAATGAATTTCAAATTGAACTTATACCAAGAATTTCAAAATTACTATGTATAATTAGATGATCTGCAGTATTAGGATACAAATGACAATACCAGCTAAACAGTGCTAGTGACTTGTTTTAACCTCACTTTTCTGAAGTTGAATTGTTTTGAATCTATCAGCTTTGTCAGTACACGTTAATACATATTCATCTAGTCGGTGTAATTTTCGATTAGTTCATTCTGGTGCTCCAGTGTCAGGCACCTTTTGAAACCAGTAACTATCCAACAACAAATCTGCAAGGTGAGAATAAAGCATTGACAATTCTCTTTAAAGTGGAAACTAAAAGGCGATTTTTTTTTTTAAGTTTTTTATTTTTGACAAACTTTTCTGCACCATCAGGATGCTGTGGTAGGAAATGATAACAAATGATGGTCTGATCCTGGTGGTTCACATAAAAGCTGAAAACAGATGGGACAGTAGCAGCTTGGATTATCTTCGCCATTTTGTTAATATAATTTAATGTGGAATCTAGGCAAACTTAAATAGGAAGGGTTCTTTGGAAGAAAACGATGTGCTAATTAAATTGCAGTGGTTTCAGGATTAACTCTTGATATTGCAGCCTTTATGTATTCCTGTCCATGGAGAGCATAAACACCGGCCTTGTTTGTGTAATGTCTTGTTTCTCGGTTTTCTTCTGCCATAGAGGATATTTCATCCTTAGTAGTTTATTAGGGGATTTCTCTACAAAACAGTGTCCTTCTAAATTTGGCCCCTCGGGAATTTTAGTAAAATTTGAGACCATTTAAACAGCTGCAGATTCATTAATATGTAATAAATTCTTTTAATAATCTTTGGAATTGTGTGTTCTGACCTCTTCATTGCTAAGAATTTTGACAGATGACACCTTCTCAATATCCTTTGTTTTGCTCGTCCTATATGCAGTCTAATGTTAACATGGAACTATGTGATTTTGCCATTTATGTGAGATCCGTTGGCTGTAGCTTTTAATTGCATCACTTAGAGTTCTTGAGTCCAATTTGATACACATGTCAACTACCTCATAAAATTTCAGAGATCATAAAATTCTTTTTAATTTGTAACATGGTTGTATTATGGGAGGGTATCAGCATGGTTTATGTAGTATTTTTGCTTAACTTGCTAACGTTTACTATGAAATAAAACACTTAGACTGCAGAAAAGAACTACTGGCGAACACAAATCCAGATCTAGTATGATCCTCATATGACACTAGCTAGTGTCAAGCCTTTTTACTTGACACTGTTATCTGGAGGTATTCTAAAATGAAAAGGAAAAAAAGTTGCCCATTTTAGTGGAAAGACATCTGTAAAAATTTTATTTACTTAGATCTAAAGGAGACTGAGGTATTATCGAGTTAGAGACTTGTTCCAAAAAATCTAAGGTTGCCGGTTTAAAGAATGTAAAATAAGGGTACACAAAAATTTAAAAATAGGTTTGGGGAAATAGCGATGCACAAATGTCCTTTAACTCAAAAATTAAAATTTAGGAATTCACACAAACGTAGATGTTCATAAAATTAAAAATTGGAAAAAATATCTATTTTGAAGCTCTGACTACAAGTTGCAGTTTCAATCAAATTGCATGAATTGAGGAGCAAATATTTTTCCAGATCATCAAATTCCTTCAAGAGTCAGACTTTGGTTAACTAATAAAACAAAAGCAATAGTAGGTAAATTTATAAAGAGACATCAAGTTCACACGAAGACCGTAATCATTGTAGTAGTGATCACCAGTGCTGTTTTCTAGCTTAGTAGGAAAAACTGTGAAATATAAAAGCTAATTAAACAGAATGAAAGTATTCTACAGGTGTGTGCTAAACAAAACTCTGCTCAGAAACTGAGGTTGATAATCCTGATGGATTGAGCTGGAGATCGTGGGGGACTGCACTGCTGCTTCTTGGAGGGGAGGGCTCTGCATCAAGTCTTACTTACCAAAATAACCAGGACCTCACCAAGACAGTTTACGGAAGGAGCCACGTAAACAACGTTCAAATATGACACCATTGTTTATAAAGTTTTTGAACAGTAGTTTGAAAAGTTAATGCTTTTTTGTTGACCTGCAGCGCTAAGTTGGGGAGCTGTGCTCTGTAAACTTGTTAACTGCACCCCCGCCCCCCTGAGTCAGTAGGGGGAGTATGTGTATATTCTGCAAGTATGCATATGCATTTGTGTGTTAATGTGTATACAGTTGAGTGTACTCTAAATCAGTCCTATTTTAGGCAGTTGTAGCTGTTAACTCAAGCGCACTCTTACAAACCAAGTTCCCATGAAGAAAAAAATTTCCTTAAATTGCAACTGTATTTCAAAGTATTAGAGTTGATTTTACAAAATATTGGAAAAAGATGATGTATTTTTCCCCAAATATCACTAAACTCTTAGAAGGTAGATTTATTTCTTATCCCCATCTTCATCACAGTACTTGTTATGCAACAGGTTCTCGAATATCTGTTGAACGGAGTTACTGAATATTTGAGGAAACATTAAATACTAAGAGCCTTTCTAAATAAAAGTTGAGGCAGTTATTGCTTTAAAATGTCCTGTTTGTGTGCATTTAGAAAATTGTAAGGCAGGGGCGCCTGGGTGGCACAGCGGTTAAGCGTCTGCCTTCGTCTCAGGGCGTGATCCCGGCGTTATGGGATCGAGCCCCACATCAGGCTCCTCTGCTATGAGCCTGCTTCTTCCTCTCCCACTCCCCCTGCTTGTGTTCCCTCTCTCGCTGGCTGTCTCTATCTCTGTCGAATAAATAAAAATAAAATCTTAAAAAAAAATTGTAAGGCAATGTAGTAATTGAGAAGTGATATGTACGGCTTTAGGCTTAGACAATGAATAACGTGAGAATGAATTTTTGTGCTTCATCTGTATGTAGCATAAAGTGCATCTCCTTTCCCTAGAAAAGTTATCTTTGACTTAATTATACCCTACAAGATTGTATTTAAAAAACGTGCTTTTAAGATATATATTAATAAGAGGTTAATTTCTAGGTACTAGTTGATTGCAGTGACAAGTAATTTTTTTCCTGAGGGCTGTTGACTAAGTGATCAACACAACCATTGGGCACTTCGTTGGGATGGCTCCCTTTGGGGAGTACAAGTTGCAATTTCAGTATTATTATGCTCTCCTGTTATCCTCCTTCCCTTTCCTTCCCACAGCCTTCTGTCTGCTCTCTCTCCCTTCTTCCTTCTCCTTTTCCTCTGCTGGCTCATTTCCTCATCAGGAGGGAAAATTATTGCTTGTGCCCTATCCTTTAGGAGGAGACTGTTGGCTTAGTGAAGGAATGTTAAGCTGCCATGCATTTTAAAGAACTAATGGGTTTAAATACCTATTGCAGGAACTTTTAACAAGGCAGAGGTTCTGGAAACAATACTATAACCCCAAGAATTTGTCATTATAGAATGCCAGACATTTTAGTAGGCAAAGGTAGGGTATGTGAGTAATGTTTAAGATGATGTGACAAATCACAGAACCTTCACATGGAAGCCTTTTGAGTTTTATAAAATTTACCCAATGTTTTTTTCATTTTTGCTACTTTATGTTATTCCTTGCAATATACTAATGACTGTAATGATAAATTATATTTTAAATTGTTAATGTTTTAATTTCTCTATTGATGTTTATAATTCTGTCTTGTAGCCAAATTTTTCTGTGATATCCAGGAACATTTTAAGAATTTATACTATTCAGGACTTCAGAAAACTATTTCAGAGAGCATGAGAATGTGCTCTTCTTTGCTACAAAAGTAATTTGGGTGGTATTGTAACTTAGCAATGTCAATAGATATTTTATAGGATAACTAAGGTTTGTTCATAGAATTTTTTTGTGAGAAACTAAACAGAAACTAACACTGGAATGTCTTCCAATATGAAAAAAAAATTGAGATGTACTTTAGCACAAAATATTTAAGTTTTCTGTTCTATATATTCACATCCTAGATTGTCTTTCAGTTTTTAGCATCTTGAATCCCTTTTGAGTTATCTTGAGTTTTCTTGGACATCTGTTTTGTGAATCTAAATTTTCTCCTATAAAATGGAACGGATAATAGTCCTAAACATTAACGAAGAGTAAATAAGGACTCTTCTAGTTGGCTTGGCTCTGGGTCTTTCGGTGGGCAGCAGATGGAGTAGAGCCAAAGGCAGTCCTAAGAGACAGTTTTAGGACCAAAATGCAAATGCTGTGGCCTGAGTTACATGGCACTTCACTGTTCTGCAGCCTTTGTTTTCATGCCTTCACTATAGCGTAGGTTTTCTCTTGAGACAAATGCATTATGTGTGAATATATAGGACATGTGATCACCAACGCGTGGTACTCTGCAGTGACCCTTCCTTATCCCTGTGGTTTTTGCTGTGTTTGGAAGTCCTGTGTGGCCAAAGTCATGTTTATTTGAATTACTTTAATTTCTTACAATATGTCTGGCATTCTGTGTGTTGTATGTTTTTTTGTAAATTTGGTGTAAGGTCACCATCTCCGGTAAGATTCAGGCATGTTCAAATTACGTTGTATGTGAGGACAACCTTTCCTGGGCATGTTTCTAACTTCTTGCTGCTTAGACTCAGCAAAAAGTGGCCATTCAACTAAGATGCGTGCTGAGACTTCTGCCTCAGGAGAGTAGGTGGCTGAACCTGCTGTTTGGTATGTTAATTCCCCATGCCCTGGAAATGACATCTTGTATCATTATTTTTAATGAGAAATTTCCTTTATATGTTAGCATTTGTTATGTGCTTTCCAAGCAGACAAGATTTCAGATTTAAGTTCCTATATCTTAAAACATGACTCATAATTACACTACCCAGAAGATAAATCTATTTCTTTGTCGTGAGTAAAAATCTAAAAGTTGCTTTTCGTCCTGTGTATCATGCTTCTGTTTTTCCATTTTATGTTAGCTTCAACTCCACAATTAGGATTTTTGACTAGTATGCTCTGTAAATAAATGGAAATCAATTCACTGAGGCCTCTCTACATTTGGTTTAGTTGAGTGGATGTCTTAACTCATGGATACCAGATCCAGCAATCCTCTAACCTAGCCAAACATGAAACCCTCCAGAATTTACTTGAATAGCTTTCCAGGTTACTGTATTCAGAACTCTGAAGTGATAGTCTTCAATATCTGCATTTCTGAAAAAAAGTTTGAAAGATTGTGATGAGCAAGGTTTGAGAAACTCACTGGTTTTTCATTCTTTTAAAAGCAGTCACACTTGCTCTTAGTGGTATCTCCTCTAATTGTCCAGTTTTTGTCTTGCACGGCATATTGAGTTGTGTTGTGAAAAATTTCCTTTGAGCTTCCTTTTCAGATAGCAGTGAAAAGATAAAGGAGTTGGAAGTGACTGCAACGGTGACACATGACACATTGTCAGGTCCTAAGAGGCAGAGAAACACAAGGCAATTCAGAGAACAAAGAGAAGATGTTATCAAAGCCTCAGTGGGTCAGAAGGTAGAATACAAATACAAGTGTAGGATACCCAGTTACGTTAGAACTTTAGGTAAACAGTAGGTAATATTTAACGTTAAGTATATCCCAAGTATTTCATAGGACATACTTACACTAAAAACTACCCCCAGTACATGGTTAGCATACGTAATTTATTGTTATCCATTGCTGACGTGAAATTTAAATTTATTGGGACAACCTGTATTTGGCAGCCTTACTTGGAAGCCCACTGGTGTAAAAGGAGGCCGTGGTATCCTGCTTAGACTCAGCAAAAAGTGGCCATTCAACTAAGATATCTTCTTTTATTTTCAGTTACTTGAAAGCTAGCTTTGTAGTTGACAGAATAAACTATTTGCTTTTTCTTAGTGGGGAAATGTTTATATGGTCTGGTTTGACCTCACTTTGTGTACAAGTGTACTAGACATTTGCCTTTACTTACCAGCAGTATTTTGTACAGGAATTGAGCTTTGCTTTTAGAATCTAAAAATCTAAAGCAAGTATTTACATCGTTCTAGTCTAGGTGTTCACTTCTTTTAATATTAATCTTGAAGGAGGACTTTTATCAGTTTAATCTTCACAGATCCTTGAATTTTCTGATACAATGTTATGCCATGACATCGCGGAGGTATAATAGCATTTTTTGCTGGCTAAAATTTTGTTAGGCTAAAGAAGGGAGTAAACAATTCCCTTTGAAGGGATAATGTGATCTTTGCAGTAATAAACATGAGTTAATTCATTTGAATTCATTCTTAAAGTTGTTTCAGATTTCTGTTTTAGGTACAGGCTAGAATTTTATTTGTTAGGGAAACATTGTTAGGCATTAGGAAACATTAGTCTTTATCTCTTTGATGCAGTTTTCCAGTTCAAGCCTCCTTATTGGAAAGGTCAGGTCAGAAAAGCAGTGCTAGTTTGCCTACATAATAGTCCTTCTCTAGCTACAGTTCTTCCTTAACCAGACCCTTGTATTTATTCAGATACCCGACTGCCATTGTGCAAGAGTGGCTGGATTCCTCTTGAATCCCCATGGTGACTCATGATTCATCAGTCTTGACACTCTTTTCTTGACTTCAGGGATTTCTTTAGGAATGGACCACAAATCCCTTCTGGATAGTAACATGTAGGGAGACATCCTACATGTAGGGGTGTGCTGATTCTGGGGAAGTTTTCTCTATCCATCTGTCTGAGTAAAATCTTTGGTTTTTATGATGGGAGGATGCTTTGAAAGAGTTAATATGAGTTTCTTTGGAGGCAGGGAAACTGAGGACAAACCAGCGCATTGAGGATATTTACAGATGGAAAAGGCCTGGATTCTTGATAACTTCGTTGAGCAACTGAATTAACTGATCTGGAACCCTCCTTTCTTGAGATGTGCCGGTCAGCCCCTTTGTTTAATAGGCCCTTTTGTGTTGGACCTTCTGTAACCTTCAGTCCAATGCACTTGAACCAAATTAAAGAAGTTAGGTTGATGCTCTCTTAGTCTGCCACTGTGTGTGTCAGAAGGATGGGTCAACAACGATGGCGAGCTGAAATTTCATTTCCCCTTTTTACAGATAGCCATTTCTCATCTATGATGTATCTGCTTTAGAAGGAAAGCAAAAACTTAAAACGTTTCGGAAGAAAGCAAATAGAGATAATATTTTCTTGCAAAAGCAGTCCCAGAGCACTTATTAGCTCCTGGAAAAGGCCATTGTGTGGCTTGGAGTTGGTCAGCATGTTTGAGCTTTTAGACAAGTACGCAGTTGTCTGATGCTGAGTCTGTCCAAATTCTTTGTGACGAATATAAAATCAGTTTCTTCAGCATACGGAACTTTGCCATGAAATACCAGATGGTACCAAGGCACAAAGTTCTTCCTGCCGGAGAACAATATCATCTGCAAAACAGAACTAGTCACACTGCAGTTCAGCAAAGAAATCTTTTGCTGTTTCTTAGGCCTCACTGAGTTTGGTCATGAACTTATTTAGACAACATACAATCTGTCTTGGAATTTTAAGACTGTCTTCTCCTAACTCCTCACTCAGTTATGTTACTATTAGTGTCTTTTGCCAGTGGTTAGGACAGGATACGTGCCCTGAAAAGCAATAGTGTATGGTGATATGCTCTTCCACTTGGAGGTTTTCTTCCACTGTAGATGAATTCATAACAGCAAATATATTTAGTGGGAGTGAGGATATGTAGATGACAGGCATCCCTGTGTAAGGAACATGTAATTTAGTAAGGAGAAAGTCCTGGTATGCAAATGATAGGGTACATATGAGGTGTACAAGTGACACAGAGGTTGGGATGACTTCATTTGAGGGGAGCAGGAGGAAGGACATTTCTTGGAGGTTTCATTTGGGTTACTTTCTAAAGGAAGAAAGGAAGTCTAGGGAGAGGGAACTAACACGTGTTGAACAAGCACAATGGGGTAATGATTTGGAGGGAAAGAGAAGAGCTTTTACTCACCCAGTCAGGCTGATCAAATAAATCATGTGATAGCTTTGCTAGGCTCTGATGGTCCTGCGTCTTGAGCTGGATACAGAGAATGATTTGCTCAAGAAGAAACCCCAAAGGTAGCCAATGGCTGAGTGTGCTAGTCAGATGTACCTGGGTCTGCCTCCAAATTAGGTGAATGGGACCACTTTCTTACCTGCATCTTAGCTTCATATTTGGCACAAGGAACCTACCTCATAGGGGCTTAGAATAATCCTTGTAGGGGCGCCTGGGTGGCGCAGTCGTTAAGCATCTGCCTGTGGCTCAGGGCGTGATCCCAGTGTTCTGGGTTCGAGCCCCGCATCAGGCTCCTCGGCTGATAGCCTGCTTCTTCCTCTCCCGCTCCCCCTGCTTGTGTTCCCTCTCTCGCTGGCTGTCTCTCTGTCAAGTAAATAAATAAAATCTTTAAAAAAAAAAAAAAAGAATCCTTGTAAAGAGGTTAGAAGTGGACTTACTATGTGGTAAGGGGTCAATTAGTATTAGCTATTACTAGGTATTAAATGACACATTTATTAAGGGTGGTCAAGTGAAAGTCCTATTGTTTCAAAAGGACAACCCTCTTACCTACCTTGACATGGTCTAGCAGATTTATAGGAAGCCAGGACTAGAACCTTAGGCTTATTACAGACTTTCTTCGGACTTTGCAAGTGGTGAGGTGGCAGAACATGTACTGTTTCCAGTTTCCTGCCTTTTTAACATCGTTGATCTCCGAGATGACTTTTTTGGGGAGCCTTATTGAACATCTCAGAGTGCCTCAGAAGGTTTGTACACCCATGGTCCTTGCTTGACGGCAACAGATTGCTAAGGCTGTTATGATCATTGGTGTGTTCGTCAGGGTTCTCTAGAGAAATAGAACCAATAGGGTACAGATCTATGAGACTTATTACAGGAATTGACTCACATGGTTAGGGAGTCCGAGAAGTCCTACAGTCTTCCCTGTGCAAGCTGGAGAACCTGGAAATCTGGTATAATTGAGTTTGAGTCCAAATGCCCAAGAACCAGGAGCTGTGATGTCCAAGGGCGGAAAAAGATGAATGTCACAGCTCAGGGGATTGAGAACTCACCTTTGATCAGCCTTTTTTCTGTTGGGGCCCTCAATGAATTAGATGATGTCTGCCCATATTGGCGAGGGTGGCTCTTTATTCAGTCTACTGAGTAAAGTGCTAATCTCTGCTAGAAACACTTCCACAGACCTACTGAGAAACAGTGTTTTACCAACTCTAGTCAAGTGGACAGATGTAAACCAAGTGCGATAATTTTTATTTGCTTTTGATGAGCTTATTGGGATGAACATTAAAGGCATTCATAGGTCCATCTCATTCTGAGTAGTGGGTGAAGCGGATGCTGGAATGAATAAGAAGGTCTTAAAGGAGATTGTTGGATAATGAGAAGATGTGCCAGTTTTCTGTCAACCTGTATTCATGTTCGGGAACACGCAACAGTCCTACTGAATAACTGCTCTGCACGTGACCAGACTGTCCTTTGTAAGATTAAACTGAAAGAAGACTGTCAAATAAGAACATGCCAGTGGGGATAGACAATGTGTATTGATGAGGTAAAAATGATGGCCTTGGATTGAGGTTGCCTAGGTTAGGATCTTGGTCCTATAACCTAACTGGTTTTGTACCTTAACCTCTAAGCCCATTTTCTCATCCATAATGTGAGACTGATAATACCTACTTCACTCTCTGGCAATGAAAAATACTAGACAGATCCTTAGGTATTGTCTTTTGGCTCTTTTTCAGTTTCTCTTGAATCGGTCTAACCATAGGACTTTGCTATAAGCTATAGACTGTGGGTCCTGTCGCTGTGAGTGAAGCCACACCTGTTGGGCAGGGTGTAGCATGGCCCTGTTCATCTGCCTTCAATGGCCGTTTGACCGTCACACACATTTCTTATGCCACTGCCATCCAATTGAGATGTGAGCCATATAAGGAATTTAAAATTTTCTAGTGACCCTTTAAAAATAAATGAAAATTGTTTTAATAATTTACCCTATATATATATATATCATGTTTTTCAATATATAACCAATACTTATTAGATGCTGCATATTTTCTGTTGTACTGAGTATTTGAAATATGTTAGACTTGAGTGCATGTCACCTTGGATTAGCCACATTTCAAGTGCTTGCTGGTCTGGCGTGGTTATGTACTGGACAGCATAGTTCTGGGCAGTCTTTCGTTAATTGTCCACCTGCATCCATCTTAAGATTGGTTTTGGTCTCTGACTTCGGTTTTGGAAATCAGTGTGCATTTTGTTGTTTCACCATGTATTTCTAAAATAATAGCAGTTACAAAGCATTTAATGTGTTAAGTAATTTTTCCCCTATTATCTGGTAACAGCCTTATTAAATTGTATGTTACTACTATCCTCATTGTTTAGATAAGGAACTGCAGACATCGAGGTTAAGTGACCTGAAGACGCTACAAATTGTTGGGGGATCCTGGAAACTGACAAAGGTGGTCTGACGTCAGAGGCTGTGTTCTTCATTACTGCCCCATTTGTCCCCTATAATCTTGTCCATGAAATAGGTGAACGTATCTGATAGCTGTTTTCTTGTGCGTTGTGGTGGATTGAGGTGGTCTTGAGGTTGTATAATTGGATGCTAGACCAATTTTGTGCGGGTGGGTGAGTATGAGTGGAAGATACGGCTATACTCAGAAGGAATAGTTTCATAGCAACTGGCGTTCGTTTGTTCCTTTGTTCACTTTTTCATTTAAAAAAATTTGAGCATATTCTACGAGCTAAAAATCATGTTCTTATCCTGATGCAGATTTTATTCTAGTGGGGAGGGGTTAAAAGCAAAAGAAGCCATCTCTGGGACATCAGATGGTGACAGACACATCTTGGCCCCCGCGGGTTGTGACCAGGAGGGAAATAATAGTATGGTGAAGAGAAGGAATATAGGCTTTAAATGAGAATACTGGCTTAGATTCTTTCCCTGGCTCTTAACCAGATGCGAAGTTATGCAAGGTGCTTAACTTCTTTGAGCTTAATGTCTTCATTTATAAAATGAAGATAAATAATTTATAGCAGACTAAGATTTAATGGACATGTGTGGAATGTGTTTAGTACAGCATAGCAAGGAAATTGATAGAATTCATGGCCTGAACGTTCCTAGTTGCAGTATTCACCAGCAGGTCCCCCCAGTCGCATAAGGGCGTGTAAGCTTGCTGTGGCTTGAATATAACTAGGAGGCCAGTGAGAATATGGATAGAAGTAGTTCACTTCGGGGCGCCTGGGTGGCACAGCGGTTAAGCGTCTGCCTTCGGCTCAGGGCGTGATCCCGGTGTGATGGGATCGAGCCCCACATCAGGCTTCTCTGCTGAGCCTGCTTCTTCCTCTCCCACTTCCCCTGCTTGTGTTCCCTCTCTCACTGGCTGTCTCTATCTCTGTCGAATAAATAAATAAAATCTTTAAAAAAAAAAAAAAAGTAGTTCACTTCGTAGCCAAGTAAGCCTAGCTTGGAGGCCATTTGTTTGTGATGTGGTGGGATTGTGCTCTTCTGTACTCATTGCTGTATATATTTCATTATAAAATATTAAAATAGTGCTTGGGAATTTAGGGCTTTTCTGTCCCCACTTTCAATACTGTGGGACAATAGAACTCAGTCTGCCAAAATAATTTTTACTCTGCCTCAGGCACTTAAACTCTGGGGCTCGCTGTTCTTTGGGGCAACTTTACTGGATAAGGGTTTTTTCATATAAAGTAACCTATGGAATGAATGTTTTATCTCAGAAGTGCGATAACCTTACCAGCAAGGGATGGTGGTAATACATGGCATTTTCTCCTTGGTTGGGTATCTCATTGGGATTTGTATGCATTAGGATTTGATTTGGTCACATATTAGTAATCTCCAGTTAAGAGTAATCTGTACATAGAGACCGCGGACCCGCACGCTTGAGACAGCAGGCTGAGAAGGGAGCTCCAGGAGCACACGCGGGACGGCTGG
>NC_048218.1:184981748-184997490 GCF_002007445.2 Ailuropoda melanoleuca | reverse complement strand
AAAAAAAAAAAAAAAAAAAGAGTAATCTGTACATAGGTTTATTTCTCTTTTCATGTAAAGGAAATTGGGAGGGGGGTAGATGGTTCAGGGTTACAAGGGCTGTTCCCCATTGAAAAAGACATCAGGCTTTATCTTATGCTATCTTTATGGGCCAACCTGAGTGTTCCAGCAAACACCTCGAATTTCAACTAGTAGAAGAGGAAAGAATTAAAAGTGTTGGGTTTTCAGCTACCTTTTAGGGTTCCCTGCAAGCCACACACACTTTGCTTTTATCTCCTAGGCCTTAACTTGGAAATACCAAGTAAGGCTGTTATTTGTAGTCTTAGATGGGCATATTGCAGATATCTGTGCTTACAGAAGAGTGCAGGAAAAGTTACTTGGATAGGAAACTACAAATAGCAGTGCCTCGCACAGGATTTATAACCGTATCAGACATGGTCACAGCCCCTTTGTTATTCTGTTCTGATAGGCAGTTTGGAGAAGTTTGTCTTGGAAACGTGGAAACACTGATTATTTTGCCCCAGTGGTTTTGTGTAGATCTTTCTGATGGAGTGTTAAGGAGGGAAGAAGAAGATAGCACCTGTATGTTAGTCTTTTCCTGTTTATATATATATATATTTTTACTATATCTCATTAACAGACATTAAAGCTTTGCTTGTGCATTTCAGGGACCAACTGTGTCTGGAGTAAATCCTTTTACTTCCTTGAAAAACATTTGTCAGTATTTCTTTGAGGTATGTGCACATACCATCATCCACCCTCCAGTCCTGGAGGTACCATGAGGTACCATACCCTCAAGCCACCTGCCGCTTTGCTGTGGGATCTGTGATCGCCTTTACTTACCCGGATATCACACAGCCCCCACCACAAGTGTGAAGACTCTGAATGGGGAAACACAAGTCCGGGAAGGCTTTGCACAGTAGTGCTTGCTGGGTTCCTGAGTTCCTGATTCTCATAAATGATTGGTCTCCTGCCAGTCAAGATACTGCCATAAGTCTTCAGTTGATTGTGACTTAGAATGTGAAAAGGTTAGAATCTAAATTGAACACACACACACACACCCCTAAGAAATATAAAACATCTCTGAACTTTGAAAATTAAGCATTTTTCCTACGACAGTTATTATGGATAAATTATCACTGCCAGCCAACATTCAAAAAATGTAGCTTTCACTGTCAGTATTCGAAGTGTTCTGTTTATAAGGCTAATCTCTTGGCTGTATTTAGATATTTGCAAGGATATTTATGTTCTTGTTAAGTTTCTGCAATTTAGCTGCATATAAAAAGCTCTCTAAAAATTCCCACTGAATAATTTTCACATTAAAATTTTCTCTGTATTTGAAAAATGTTATTCATTGGTAAACATACTCGTGTGGAGGCAGTATATGGGGAAAAATGAAAATATAGGATAAATCATGATAAAGTCAACTGCCCCAAAGAGTGTTAATTGATTGTCAAACTGGATGAACCCATGCAATAGCAGGTTTCCTGGTTCTTAATCTGAATTGAAGGCTTCTTAAAATGACCTGGACAAAGACCTATGGATTGCACCTTATGCTAGTGGACATAAAGCTAAAAGATTTCCTTGGTCATTAGGTGAAGGAATTCTAACAAAATATTAATCAACTGGAACAATGGATCTAATCTAGCAAGATGGAACGTGGCTTAGTAAAACATGTAAGAATGTTTTAGAAATTTTTGTTGATAAGGATGATGTGAGTCAGTTGATGTGACTGCCAAGAAGAGTTCATTTGTTTTTGCTGTGAATTAATAGTGCTTAGAATGTGGGAAGCGGCCCTCCCACTTGTCTGTGTTGGCCACACTATCTTAGGAGAATTAGGACTAGTCTCCCCAGCACATTTTAGGAAGGACATTACTATTGTAATGAGTTTCATTTGTATGTTACAGCTTTAAATGTGCTTTTTTTCTACTTAGATGTAACTGAGTTTTATTTAACAATTGAATGCTTAATTTATGAACTAATTGGAGAGTGCCCTTAGGATGTTGAAGAACTGGCAGTTTATCCTAGAACGGAGAAGACTCATGAACAAGCCAGCAGGTGTCTTCCAGTCTCCGAACTGCTTTGTGGAAGAAGGAAAGTGTCTTTGTGTTAGAACTAGGATTGTGGGAAAGTCATAGGGGAAACGGGTTCAATTCTTGAAATTTAGTGTAGGCTTTATTGTGAGGTAATGAAGGTGTGTGTTCTAATAGACTCAAAGGGAGGCTGAGAAAGGACTTCATAGGGATTTTGTAAAGATGAGTGCATTGATAAGAATATTGAATAGGATTACTGGTTCTGTTTTTGGTCTAAATATCAAAGAAATTTTCAACCTTGAAATGTTAAATGTTAAAAAAAAAAAAAAGTGGGGGACTGTCAAGTTGAAATCTACTTGAAAGGAGAATTGAAAATTCAGTTCATCTGTTGTCCAAGTCGCCCTGCAGGATGATCAGATCTAAATTATATGCAATGGATCAAAATCATTCTGAGTTAAAAGCTGATGTGCAGAGTTGCCACCATAACTTATTTTAAATCTAAATTAAAATTTTAGTGAAGAGTCCTGTGATTTAAAATTTTAAAATGAATATAGCAGTATAGGTTGAAAAATCTCGCTTATTTTCCATCTGTCCAGTGCCCACAGCCATTCTTCCTCCATAGTTTCCATCTGCATAAGGAAACAAATTCACATACGTGTTCTAATTTTGCCCCTTTTCTATGGGAGTGGTGGCTTATTTTTACATACTGTTCTATAACTAGCTTCCTTCTCCCCAGATATTTTGAAGATGTTTTCATATCCATACATAAGGGAACTTGTTTGTTTTTCTTATGGATTTAATGGTATTGCCACAGTTCGAATGTAGCATTTATTAGCCCTTTATTTATGAAAATTTAGGCTGTTAGCTCCCCCCCCCCCCCCCCCCCCCCGGGGGGGGGGGGGGGGGGGGGGGGAGGGGTGGGGGATGACAAGCTGCTACTGTGCTAGGAGCTAAAATTGGCCAAAATTAGCTGCAATTTACATTCAAGCCTTCCCCTGTAAGTTGCAGGCCTTCAATAGGCTCCAGAATTCCAAAATATTTACATCGGGCAGAAACTGCCAATGCTTCCTACTCCACCATCTTCCTAGAATCCTTCCTCTGTCATGTAGATTTAATTTGCATTTTACTTATTATGAATGAAGTTAGGCATGTTATCCAAGCTAAAAAGTAATTTCTCTAAATGTATCCATTTTCCATTTTTCTGTTGACTTATTGGTCAGTTTCTTTGTAGTTTCTGGGACCTATGTTTGGAAACTAGCTCTTAAAGTTGGAAGTTACACACGTTTTTTTCCTCATTAGTCTTTTTCTAGTGATCTTGCCCATAATATTTTTGGCACGCACAGTTTATTTTTAATGTTTAAATTTATGACATGGGGATTGGGGTTCATGGTTAGAAAGGTCTTTCACATACTAGCATTAAAAGGAATTTTTTCTTCATGTACCTTTACGGTTTCATCTTTTTATAGTTCCAGTGAATTAAAACTTTTAATGTAACAGTATGTGTGATGGTACAATTTAATTTTTTTTCTACTTGGCTACCCAGTTACTTTAACACCATTGATTGAATAGACATCTTTTACTACTGATTTGAGGTGTTATAAAGGTATTTTCTAGTACATTTCTGAGTGTATTTGGATCTAATTCTTGGGTCTATTCCGTTAGTCTCTCTGATGATGTATAATATGGCTTATTTTGATAATGCAAAGAAAGTTAAGGGAACTCTGCATTCTAAACAGCTATCCCTGCCGCTAGACTTAAAACTTAATTTTTTTCCTCCTAATCTTTTGTGGAAATATTAAAAAGTACTTAAAAAGTATTTATTGTACTTAAAAAGTACTTATTGATTGACTTATATTTCACTATAATATCGGTTGACATTTTAGGTCTTAAATGTACCTGCAGTAATTGTTTTTCGTTCATAAAAACGTTGAAGTCTGATGTTTAGTCAGGTACCTCTGGCACGTTTGAACTATACCATCATTGTTGGAGTTCCCAAGAAGGTGGTTTGCTCAGATCTCCTTTCCTTGATTGGTATTTCCATGCCATAATCCCCAAAAAGTAAGTCCTTGGTACAATGGTGAAACAAACCCTGTAAAAAACAGAATGCACCTGATGGAAGAAAATTGAGGTTTTCAGTTTTTGAAAGCTGTTGACTTTTTTTGTTTTAATCAAATGACGGAGATGGGGCAAAGGCTCAGTAAGACCCCCTCCAGTCCATTATTTCTATGTTACCTGGACCTTGGTTTGTAAGTTGAAGCCCTTCCTAGCAGCTCCTGGGCTTGGCAGCTAAAGTGCTTTCACCTGTCTTGTTCTCAGCAACTGCTGTCCTGTTTCCGTCTGGTCCTTTTGTGAGCCGTGCTTAGAGAGCTGAAGTTGTAGACTTAATTGGCTTTGCCAGTACATACACAGAAAAGGTCCCAGCTTTGATGCTCTCCATATTACGGAAGTGGAAAGTGTCATATAATGGGTGATGGCTCTGCATTTGAGCTTGGTTTAGCTTTCCCTAAAATGAAAGCGATAACCTTAAAGAAACGGAGTGGTCTTTTTCCTTCACTGCTCAGGGGAAGAGGTTTCTTAAGCTGGGGTGCAATAGGACAGTTCTCTACCAGTCTGTTACTACCAGCAACAGTTTCTCTACAAACTGTCTTGTTAGATTCCTGAATAAACCCCCCCTTTCTTTCTTTCTTTTTTTTTCTTTGAAAACACTTGTCTCTCCTATTTGAACGGCATTTTAATAATCCTTTTGAACAGATTTAAACTAAGGTCGCATCAGCCTTCATTTCAAAGCCAAATTCTTCCCGTTTGTCTTCCTTTCTAATGCTTTCATCATTTTCTCCTCAGCACATTTCCAAATGCTTCGCATCTCTCTGTAGAATCCAAAACTGGACTGAGTTCTTTAGTAATGGGATGAGGATCAAATGAAATGGAAAGATCACTCCTTTCCTGTTCCTTATGGCATCTTGGAATTGTGTTTTATTTGCAAGACTGTTCTCTCAGCAGCTGAGCATTTTGAACTGCTGCCTGACCTCCTGTGCCCCACCTCTGGTGAAGTCTATGCCCCATGGTCAGGGCTGACTTCAGGGACAGTTGCACAGGGCTCCATGCTTAGAAGGGCCTGTGCTTGGTGTAAAGCTCTTTTTCTACCATCTTGAAATTCTTAATTTTTTAACGAGGGGCTCCTCATTCTCACATGACACTGAGCCCTACAAATTAAGTAGCTGACACTGCTTGTCACTCATGACCAGAGATCATGGTTGGTAAGTTATGGTTTATGTCCCACCCACCCTCAGTAATAATGACGGCAGTCAGACCTAGGGTGTAGAAATCTGGTTGTGCACTTGAACTCCCCTCCCCTGGTGTACAGCTCTTCCCTTGGTGTGCTTAAATATGCCCTCCCTGTTTGTCTGTTTCCTCTTTGTTCCCAGGATTTGTCTCCTCCTCATTTCTGTGTCTCACCTCAAGCATTGAGGTATGTGCATGAAATCCAGACTTTTGGCATCAAAAGATGTTCTTTCCAGAGGATTCTTTCTCAGGGTTCCTCTGCACTCTTCCTTCCTACTATCCTTTATCTGAGGCCGCTGTTATTCCTCTCCAAGGATGCTTGTCCTCTTTGCTCTCTCTTGTTCAGGACAGCTGGCAGTTTTGCACAACAGTTCATTTTTCATCCAAATTTTAGAATTCACCTGCTTCTTTAAAGAGACCGGGGTAGTAAACACAGGAAATCCATCTGGTGTAGAAATTTATATTGCATTGCAATATTAGGATTCCATACTATGAGAAGTGAATTGGAAATGTTTTAAAATTGAGCCATAGTACAAGCAGTAAGAGTTTTTTTAGCTTTTTTTTTTTTCTTTAACATAAAGCTAGTTCTAGGTGTCAAATTAACTTTCAGCAACTATAATTTTTAAGAATGGTTACATTTCTCTGACTGGCTCATGTTTCAGCTAATTCCCTCTTTTTCTTACAGCTTAACAAGCAACAATTGCAGTTATTGAAAGAAAGGTTCCAGGCCTTCCTCAACGGAGAAACCCAAATTGTGGCTGATGAAGCATTTTGCAATGCAGTTCGGAGTTACTACGAGGTAAGTTGAGAAAGTTTTGTTTTTGATACTTTGATGCTTTTAAGAAGTCTTTAAAACTATCTTTCCCATTTTAAGGAGCTCACTAGTATGATAGGAAGGCTGTGAGTTTGCAACCTTCCTGAAAGCATTGTCCTTTTATTTTGCAATTTAAAAATTCTAATTCCACAACCTGGTTTCCAGAGATAAACAGAATTGGAAACTATTGACATCTTTTGAGGAGAAGTAAAGTGCTTAGAAAAAAATCTGGCAATGATGGATACAGCTGAGTATAGCTCTCTTTGGGTTCACATGTCTAAATTACCTTTCTAATCGGGATTTCAATAGTAAATTGTTGTCTTGTGCCATTTTGTTCCCTAAGCCTTATAGTTAAGGCTAGTACTAATTTCAGTAGGATAAATTGAATTCTCTTGTCTTCCTGGAGGAATAATACTACCAATACCACCTAGCTGTTTGTTGTGGTTTTAGTTTGTAATTCATCAGGTATTCTCCGTGGATTACCCATGAGCACCAGTTTTCACACATGGTCATTAACTGCCTCAGTGAGTTGCCAGTAGTTGTTAAATTTAGAAAAGTCCATTTTTTTCCTAAGCATTTCAGAGTCATTGGGGGGAAATGCATTCCTTTTTATTGTGCAGACAATCTAAATCTTTACCTGCAGAACCAGAACATGCAAACATGTTAGGCTAGTGAAAAGAAAATGTGCAGAATGCAGGAGGTCAGATATTCCCTGACGCAGGGAATATCTTTGCATGAAGAATAACTGGATATACAGATAATTGGTTGGATTTGTAATTCATTGATGGTATGCCTTAGAAGTTACTTCACGCAACTGGGTGGGGGGGCGTTATATTACCCCAAGAGTTGGCCTGTTTAATTGTATAAAAGCATAGAAGTCTTGCTTACCAAATATGTGTATGGCATGAGTCTCATGACAATAGTGATGTTGTCTAACTGGATTTTTACTCAAAATACTTTAAGTGTAAGACCTCAAAATTCTTACGTATAGGACATTTTATTTCCTCTTGAGTCAGTCTTGCGAGGTGAAATCTTGCCTTGAATCTTACAAGGTGAAATATAAGGGCCCATCCTAGCATCATGTAATGGAAGAAAAGCTAAAAGTGTGTTCAGGAAGAAGGAAATGGGGTTCAGGAAAGTAATTTGTAAAAGGATGTAGTTTCAAAAATTAAACAGCTCATTTTTGGTTTGGGTAAATGTATTATGGCCCCTGGGCATGTTAACATTAGAAAAACTGAAACTGGGTGAGGGGAATATGTGGGAGCTTGCAGTAATATATCTGCCACTTGTGTGTAAATATAAAATTATTCCAAAATACATTCCAAATGGTTTTTTAATATGCTTATTAAATAACTTAATGTGGGGGCACCCGGGCAGCTCATTCAGTTAAACGTCAGACTTGATTTTTGGCTCAGGTCATGATCTCAAGGTCATGAGATCAAACTCTGCATCAGGCTCCATACTGGTTGTGGAGCCTGCTTAAGATTCTTTCCCTCTCTCCATCCCCTCACCCCAGCCTGGGCTCGCTAACTCCTCTCTTAAAAAAGAAAAAACAAGAAACCCAAAACCATAAAACACATGTGACATGGCCACACTTTCACAAAAGGCACACTTAAGCTGTGTTGATGAAAAGATTGTGACTTTAGTGAAAGAGTGTCCCCACTGTATTCTCCATGAGGATTGTGTTCTCTTCCGGGTGCCATATATAGGAATGTGGACAAACTTAGGGTTTTCTGGTTTGGAACATATCAAGTAGGTTATTTGAAAGAACAGGGGATGTTTAATCTGGAAATGGATTAGGTCGTGTTGTATTTGGAACCCACAGTAAAAAAAAAAAAAAAAAGGAGTAAAATGGAAACTAAAGTGGGAACATTCCAACCCAACATCAGAGTTTTGTTGCGCTGCCCGAATACCGAATGGGTGAGGGCAGCATCCCTGGAGGCTAGACTCTGGCTGCACTTCACAATTACTGGGAAGGCATGTTGCCCCAGGTCCTGAAACTCTGCCGTGGACTTAGCGAATCAGAATTTCAGAATCTGTACTTACCAAAGCTCCTCACATTGTTCTACAATTGGTATGTTTCTAACAGTGGCATTAGAGGATTATTTGCTGAGATTATTACAGAAAGAGTTGTAAGAACTAAAGAGGTGGCCGGACTGGGTGATCCAGTATTTCTGGCCAGTGTTTACTTCTGAATCTATGTCTACCATGTCTTTGTGCAACCCTCAAAGCAGTGTTAAGACTGGTGATATTAATAATGTGTTCATGGAGACTCCTGGTCAACATTTGGGAGTTACTCTCTAGGTGGCACACAGTTGGTACTTAAACTCTTGAATGTGACATTTTGTTGGATAAACATGGTAAAACAAAAACAAAAATTTTTTCTTTTTTTTTTTTTTTTTTTTTTTTTTTTTTCAATTTTTTCCTCCCAAACTTTTTNTTTCCCTTTATTTTAGGATTATAGTTTTGTATACTTTGCTATAACTAACAGTGATGGTAGTCTCTCTTAATGTATTTTTTTATGGCCTAATAAAAATACCCAAGTTTTTCTTCCAATGTCTCTCTGGTACAAGGAACAAATACTACCCGCAGACAGAAACGAATGCTCACAGATGTTAAATGGCTTGTCTGGTGCTATATATTAAGCATCTGAGTTAAATATGAATGTAGGTTTTCAGACTCATATAGTAGTTTTATAGTTGCCTTTTTGAATACACCTGTGTCAGGTAGTGTGCGTGAAGCACTTTGTAAATATTTCATTCTTCAGAGTAAACTTTTTAAACAGACTCATCTATTTCATCTCTAAAATAAGAGTGTTAAGATTTGTATAGCTGATTAATAGAGCTAAAATTTCTCCTTCCACTAAAGCTTTTAAAAAGTAGATTCTTGGGTTCCACCCAAGACTGACTTAGTCAGAATTCCTGAGGATGGCGCATCTGAATTTTGAACTTGGATCTGGATGATTTCAATTTACCCTATTTTGGGTAACATGTTGAACTAGATCTTACAACTACCAGAATAGGTGTTCCCTGAAGGAGCTGTTTTTGTCCTAGTTGTTATTGTATCCCCAGTGTGTAGCACACAAATGCATTCAGCAAATATTTGTCGACTAAGTGAATGAGGATTGTAGCACTTATTTCTCTATGTAGAAATTGTGTATTTTGTTCTTTATTTTCCGCCACAACTATTTTCCTAAAGTATTATTTCTAAAAGTATGGAATTTGATTGTAACTGTTCTCATTCATGGTTTGTTTCTTCAAAGGTTGCAAATAATTCAGAAGCATAGTTGAGCTTTTGTATTTTTTCTAACTTAATATTCTATGGTTATGTTATCTTTTTTGGCTTCTTACATCCTTTGAGGTCTATTTTTTTCGGGATATTTTGTCTGCTATATACAATTGTTTTCAAACATTAATAATCTTATTAGTAGCAATTTTCTCATTAGGCTTTGTAGCCTTTAGCTGTGATGGCCATTTCTAACTAAAATGATAGACATGAAAAATCCTAGTAAGTGTGTATTACCAATAAAACTATATATTCATACTCTAGGAACACAAGTTCTCCTAAAGTCTGTAGGCTACTGATTTTTTTTTTTTTAATCTTCATAAATCCTGTCTTTTCCAGCTTGGTTGAATGTCTGTTTTCTAAAGACAAGAGTTACCTGTGTTTTTTTATTGGTTGTAACTTCAGATACTTGGTTTATGTTACTTTACCCTTGGGATCTTAATTATAGCACTTATAGTTTTCCTCCCTGTTATTGGACCTAAAACATTTCTTTAAGGTACATTCATTATTTTAAAAGATCATATCTGTCAACTAGATCATGACAGGAATGGATTTTGGTATTATGTGGTGCCTTTTTGGGGGTGCATTCATGTGTCTTTTAATAAATATTTACCATGAATACTATACAGAACGCTATATATAGTGTGAAGGTAATGATTTTTATTTGACAACATAATTTTTATCACATGCATTTTGGTAAGATGTCTTCAGTTTGGCTTCAATATCAGCCTATAAAGTTCTAAGAAAAAGAAGTCTGTTTTTGGTGAGATTTCACCAGTCTTTGTCCCCATAAAGTGAAGCATAATTAAAAAAAAAAAAAAAAAGACCCAAGCATATAAACCCCCTAATGCAGCCACAGTGGTACAGAGGGACCAGAAGAGGAAAATTAGAAATGGCAGGTAGCATACATAGCTGCTTAATAAAAGTTAACAGCGATAATTGTATGGTTGCTAATGGTTGTTAGATTCTGCTGTACTTTTTTTTTTTTTTTTTAACTGAAAATGTTTTTCCCTCTAAGTGCGTGACCGTGTGATTTATCCCCTGTAAGTAACTTACTGTTGGGAGGAAGGCACAAAGTGGACATTAATTTTACAAGTATTTGTTTGTTTGGTTTTTTTTGTTTTTTTGTTTTGTTTTTTTTTTTTCAATTTAGGAAACTTAAGCTGATTCTGGGAATGGGGAAACATAGATCTTACTGCAACCTAATACACTCCACCTTGTTCTTGCCATCAGGTACCCATTCTTTTAACAAGAAACAAGTGGGCTTCATCTAAGCGTAAACAATGACGGTGTGATTTATAACAGATATGTGGGAAAGTAAAGGGCCTTTCTCAGATTTCCAAAAGAATATACAATTGCTTAGTAGTTGCTTTCAGCATAATAAAGTTTTGTTGCTGGTGGTGGTGGGTTGGCTTTGTTCACAGCTTTTGAGAAGGGGTGTGATTTTCTTATTTCACTTGTTTATGTTTTCTTTTGGTTCTGCAAAAGGGACGAGGGTTATAGGAGTGTTTAGTGTTTAAAAAATTGCGAAAAATGTATTGTCATTAGTCTCTACCCCACCATCACCATTTGCTTTTCAGATTTTCTACCTGCTAATAAGACAGAATGAGTCTTAAGACTAAATTAAATTGAAATTAAATTTTTCCCCAGTGTTTCTCAAATTTCATATAAAATGAAAAATTTCCTCTTATTTTGAACTCTAATTTAGGCCCTTTTATTACATACTTCTACTTAAAATACATTTTTAAATTCTGGGATTCAGAAGATTTCTATTAACAGTTTTAAATAGAAGTAATACATACTTAGGGGATAAAGAATAAAGAGGAAAACTTGCTATCCTAAAACTTTAAAAAACAGTATTAAAAAAAAAAACACCAATATCCCCTATAATTCCAAAACCTGTAAACAACTCCTTTTAGTTTAGTGTTTCTCTTTTATACATATGAAGCTGGAATCATTTGATTTTTTTTAAACATATTATGTCATGAGCATTCTTTAATAGCAAATGTTCTCTGTAAACATGGTTTTTGAATAGCTGCATGATAGACCATCGATTAAAAAAAAAACCACATTTCTAATTCTACTTAATTTCCTTCTTTTTAGACATTTAAACTTTTTCCATTTTTAGCTACGAAAATGCTGACGTGGTCATTCATGCTCATTTACTTCTGCAAGTGGTATTACCAGTTGATCTGAAATGAGCATTGTTTACTCTTTACAAAGGTTACTAAATTGTCCTCAAGAAAGGTGTAACAATTTATAGTACTAAAATAATGAGAATGCCATTTTTTCCCCTCCACACTGGTACTAGCATAAAATAAATGCCAGCTATTTGGTTCACTTGTTCCTGCTTTTGGGAAGTTTTAACACTCCATATTGGTCATTCACATTTCCTTATGAATTACCTGTTTATATCCTTTGTCCATTTTTCCATTTGAATATTCTTTTAAACACTTATTAGGGGCACATGGGTGGCTCAGCTAGTTAAGCATCTGATTCTTGGTTTCAGCTCAGGTCACGATCTCAGGCTCATGAGATCCAGCCCTGCATGGAGCTCCTTGCTTAGCGGGGAGTCAGCTTGGAATTCTCTCCCTACACTGTCTCTATCTCTCACTTTCTCTCAAATAAAGATCTTTTAAAAAGAAATGATTTATAAGTGTTCTTTATAGACGAAGAAGGCTATTAATTGTTATGCTGTGGTTACTTACTTTGCACATTTCCTTACCTCCAATACTGCGTTTCCGGTTCTGGTGGAATGAAAGGCACATTCACATCCCAAATAGAGACTGCACCGCGTTTTGTCTGCTTTGGATTTTCTTGTTCAAAAACCATTTGTGACAGTGCTTTCCCATCATGTTTCCACCTTTCCAGCTACCACCCTTCTTGGATAATAGCTCTGTGAGTAGATAGCTAATGGCTGGTATAACTCATGTCGTAGCTGTGGACCTGTTTCTTCATCTGCTGAAGGGGGAAGAAGATCTCAAACTGCCTCTAATTGCACAAGTCTCTGAAAGGTAGTTTGTGCCTTACTACTTTTCCTTTGTCTTTGTATACTCTCACATCTCCAAGATGAAAAGAACAAAGGAGCGTGGCTTGATAGTGCAGTTCTAGGACAGATTTCTGGGCCATGGTTTTGAATTTTTATACACATGTATTAAAGCAAAACTGTATCTTCCCAGTCCAGAACACCAAGGAACTTCAGCCTGCTTCTCCCATGGAAATTGGGGTATCTGTTCCAGCTTCCCGGGACCAGCAATCACTTCGGTATCCTTCCTTTTATCTACTTACTTTCTGACATTACACCCTAACTCTTAGTATTTACTTAAAAATTAAGTGCAGGGGTGCTTGGCTGGCTCAATCAGTAGAGCATTCAACCCTTAATCTCAGGGTTCTGAGTTCAAGCCCCACATTGGGTGTAGAGCTCGAGGGTTGGCCTACTGTGGTGGTCCAGGTGACAGTGACATATGGCCTGGAATGAGAGCCCTGGAAATGAACATCAGTGGGATGATTGGGATATGTTTGGAGGATAGGGATTAGTCTATGACCTTGATCTCTATCCTCCTCTACCTTGTGTTAACCTAAATAAAATTGTCAATTAAAAAAAAGTGCATTGTTTGGTTTGTGAGAACTGAGAACCTTTTCATGCATTTTTGTTTTATGTAATTACTCTTCTAGAATTAATAGGCACAACTTGAATGCTACTTTGTCTTTTGTGTACCAACTAGAGGAAGAGAGGCTGAGCAGGACGGCATTTAAATATTTTGATGAAAATTTCTGTATCCTTTTACTTTGGGATAGAAAGATTTACTTTTCATATTCCAAGGGATGTTTGACCTGTCAAAATCCTTTAAAAGTTGTAATAATGCCATGGAAAAGGCCTATTTTTTTTCATAGTGAATTGATGATTACTGAGTAAACCAAGATTGGCAGCCTGTGGCAGGAGGGTATAAAAAAAAAAAAAGGTCAGCACATTCATAGATGAAATCCAGTAACCGGTAATGAGAAGTGAGGTTTTAAATTTGCATTGAGCTCTACAGATCACATTGTATTTGCCATTTTTGATATTAGCGGTTTTATTTCACATCACATTTTCTTAAATTCTAAGGATGGCATTTTCAGTTAAGCATTCTGTAGGAACTGGGAAATGTGTTTTCATGTCTGAGATTCCTGTTGCTATTTAGGGGAGCTTGCTGTGTGCTGCCTGTCAGTGTGTTTTGTAGGCTTGCCTGCCTTCTTGATGGCATCCATTTTGTGGTCCATAGATAGTAGGATTTTGTCGCTTGAAGGCAGCTGAGGAAATCACGTGAGCATTTTCCTCCTTTTCACATATTTTTAGAACTCGTGATTGAATTTTTCAGGCTTACATGACGTATTTGTGGCAGAGGGCATGGTTAGACCTTCCTCTCTTAAGTTTTCATCCTCTCCATCTACGTTCTCATACAAGAATATTGTATCCTTACAGTACGTTGTGGGTTTAGTAGACCTAGTGCAACTTTCCAGTTTGGCCAGGGATTTGGAAGTTTAATCCAAGCCAGGTAGCCACGAAGAACAGAATCATGTGGCTTACTCAGTTCAGCGTTCTCTAATCCCCAAACCCAGCGTGCATGTTCTCCTGGGAGGGTTACCACGCTGCAAAGGAAGGCCTTTGTCATATCTCAGATGCTTATTTTTGGGTGGTGCCACAGTCTTGTTACACCTTGGCCTTGACATCATGATTCAGGAAGAATTTAGACCTATCGTAGTCTAACTATCGTGCTATTGGGCACTCTTGGTTCTTTAGATAAAATCCAAGTCAGCAAAGCCATATCCTCCTTCTGGAAAAATACCATGTTAGTGTTTAGAGAATCTGAGTGCTCCACCTGCCACAGCTTTCTGGTGGGCGAGCTGATGGGTCACAGATCACATTTTCTAAGTTTACTCCTTTATTAATAAGGGAAATGTTCTTCAAGTGTCTGTCTTTGAGAACTTGCTTGTTTTATTCCTGTTACTTTAAATTATCATGTCATCTTAAGGTTAACATTTCTTTGAAAAGCCATAGTCATAAATTTACCTCATGAGGCAAGTTGTATCTTACGTGGATTGTTTTTTGTATCAGAGTTCTTCCTAATTTTATGGTTAATTTCTTTGATTACCTGGAACATTTTTCAATTTCTAAGTTTTCAGGGGTAAATAGTTTCCCTGAGGCTTTATGACCCTGAAAGCATCATGACATTTTGTGGTTATTTGAATATCACTCTTAAGTGGAATGTGTTTCCTCTGCTTATCTTCTGTCAGTTTTACTCAATAAAGCCTTTTTCATTGAGCTTCTATTTTTAAAGCTTTTTGTTCTCTGGCTTCAGGGGTGAGGTCTTGAGAGGAATCACATGTACCCTTGTTAGCGTAGTCCCAGTGGGTGTTGGTCTCACCTTGATATGTCTAAGTTTTTCTCTCCCATAGTCCTAAAAAATGGATAGAAAAAGTTCTTAAAGCATACGATATTAAGTAAATATATGCAATACAATGACTAGCTAAGATAGTCATTGATCATGTTTCTTAGTACATTTTTGGTGTAGCTTATATAACTTAATTGCAACCTTTGTTGTTTTCAAAGTGTTTACTGAAAGGCCTGTTTTCATTATCCCACAAAACACACTATAGACATAGTTCCTACTCTTTCACACTTCACAGTTGAAAAAACTGGTCAGTGAAGTTACCTCTAGGATGGAGAATCTTCAGAAGATCACTGGAAGGAGCATTCTTCTGCATATTTTAAATCTAGGTTAGTGATGGGAGTTTTTATTTAAAAGTAGTTGAGCTGGTGAAATAACATTTGTTGTCTTGATAAAGGACAGCTGTTTGGGGGGGGGGAAATTGAAGCTGCTTAGGAAGTACCTACTATTACCCAAAGGCAGAATATAGAATTTGTTTGCATTTATCCTCTAATTCTTCAACCATCCACCAAGTGTGAGGGGACGTCCAGGTGCGTAGCTTGTACCTTGCTCTAAAGCTTTTAAGGGTAAAGACACATTCCTGACATTCCCAGCTGTGATGAGAGCAAGAACCACGAAGAATACTAGGAGACGATTCCAGAGAGAAACTGATTAGTTGTAATTTACACTTGAGATTTTTTAAATTTTTTATTGTGTTAGTCACCCTACAGTACATCCCAAGTTTTTGATGAAAAGTTCCATGATTCATTACTTGCGTATAACACCCAGTGCACCATGAAATACATGCCCTCCTTAATACCCATCACCGGCCTATCCCATTCCCCCACCCGCCCTCCCCTCTGAAGCCCTCAGTTTGTTTCCCAGAGTCCATAGTCTCTCATGCTTCATTCCCCCTTCTG
>NC_048218.1:184923531-184978585 GCF_002007445.2 Ailuropoda melanoleuca | reverse complement strand
ATTGGTTGAGACCTGTTTTGTGACCCAGTATATGGTCTATTCTGGAGAAAGTTCCATGTGTATTCGAAAAGAATGAGTATTCTGTTGTTCTGGGGTGTGTGTTCTGTATATATCTATGAGGTCCATCTGGTCTACCATATCATTCAAAGTTCTTGTTTCTTTGTTGATTTTCTGCTTAGGTGATCTGTCTATTGCTGATCGTGGAGTGTTGAGGTCCCCTACTATTAACGTATTTTTATCTGTATGTCTCTTTATTCTGGTTAAGAGTTGGCTTGTGTATCTTCCTGCTCCCCTGTTGGGGACATAGGTATTTATAATTGTCATGTCCACTTGTTGGATACATCCTTTAAGAATAATATAGTGTCCTTCTGTATCTCTAACTTTTGTTTTTAGTTTAAAATCTAATTTGTCTGAGAATTGGTATCCCAGCTTTCTTTTGAAGTCCATTGGCATGAAAAATCATTTTCTATCCCTTCACTTTCAGTCTGGATGTATCTTTAGGTTCAAAATGAGTCTCTTGGTAGACAGCAAATGGATGGGTCATTTCTTTTTATCCAATCTGCAACCCTGTGGCATTTTATGGGAGCGTTTAAACCATTCACATTGAGAGTGATTATTGAGAGAGATGATTTGAATGATGTCATGTTGCTCGTGAAGTCCTTATTTCTATAGATTGTAAATTTCTGTTCTGTATCACGCTTGGGGCGTTTTTACTTTTATAGAACCCCCCTTAATATCTCCTGTAGGGCTGGTTTCGTGGTTATGAAGTTGGTCAGTGTCTGCCAATCCTGGAAGGTCCTTATCTCTCCATCAATTCTGAATGACAACTTGCTGGATAAAGGATCCTTGGCTGCATGTTTTTCTCAGCTTTTAAAATATCCTGCCAACCCTTCCTCTCATTCCAGGTTTGTGTAGACAGGTCTGACATTGGAACGTTTCATTGAGTCAGTAATCTCCTGTAATCTACGTTCTTGAGATTGGATTTTTTTGAGCCAAGTTTCTGTTTTAACTTTCTCTTCTACCATCCCATCCTCCAATTCACTAATTCATTCTTCTGCCTCAATTACCCTGGCCATCAGAGCATCTAGTTTTGACTGCATTTGATTCCTAGCATTTTTAATTTCTGCCAGATTTGCTCTCATTTCCGTCCTTAGAGATTCTATATTCTCGTTAATATTTTTTTCAAGCCTACACATCATCTTGACCATTGTTACTCTGAACTCCATTTCTGATAATTTGATTATATCCATATCCATCAGTTCTGTGGCAGAGGCCACAGACTCATTGTCCTTTCTTTCCTGGGGGGGATTTCTCCTCCTCCTCATTCTGATGAGGAGAGGTTGCAGGGTTGCCCAGAGCCCAAATTATTGACCAGGACCCAGACAGTGTGCACTTGCTTTATAGGGATCTTAGTGATATGGGCTTCTTGATTTTTCAGCCTGCCTTCTGGGGGAGGGGCCGGCCGCACTGATAGTCAGGCAACCCTGTTTGGGTAGAGTCTCCCTGTCCCCTGCGAGGGGGATGGGGATTGGCACAATGTGAGGTGGTATTTCCGGGCTTTTGTTCTCTGGTGGCTTTCCCTGGCGGTTTTCTGTGACTCTTCTGAGAGAGCAGCAGTGGCCAAATCCTAGCCTCTGTCTCAGAACAGAGAGATCACAGTCCGCTCTCCACTGAGTTCTCTTGGCCTCTTTAACTCTGTTTCCATCAGTGCTGCCAGAAACCCTGCAGCGTTCCGGATTGTGCATCCCACAGCCGGTGTCCCAGCCCTCACTTCCAGGGCCTGCATGTCTCTGTCCTTTGTGCTTCTAACACCGCCAGCCGCCCCCGGTTCCTACGCACGCTCCTGAGCTTTCTGTTTCAGTGTGGTTTGGGTGTGCACTCTGGGGCTCCGGTTGTCAGTCTGGACGCGCTCCCGCTCCCGAGCTCCCAGTTTCGGTCCGGTTCCAGCGAGCACTCCACAGCTCCAGTTTTCAGGCTGGTCGCGCGCGTTCCCCGGCTCACAGTCTCAGTCTCCTTTCTCGCAGGTGCCGGTCCGCGAGTCCACCTGTTCCCCAGTGCAGGTGGCTACTACTTCCCCATGCCTGAGTGCAGCGGCTCCCTCCCTCGTCTGTTTATCTTCCGATATATGTGCGGTATTCACGGCTCCCCGCTTCGTACCTTGATACTCAATGCTGGAGATGTTCATTTGTAGAGATCCAGATGTATCTTCCTGCGTCTCAGGCTGATTCCGTGGGTTTTCAGGATGGTCTTACTTATCCAGCTCGACTCAGGACCAGCTGAAAAAGGGGACCCCTACTCCTCTTCCATCTTTTCCCTCCTCCTACAGTTGAGATTCTTAATCTGGATAGAATTCAGGGAATCTGTGAGCACAGATGGGAACACATTACACCTTTATTTTCACTGATCTCTAATTGAAATTTAGCATTTACTTAATGTACACAATCAAGTTCAGTAGTACTAACCGTATCTGTGGCTTTATCCCCAAAATACATGTATTTTCTTTTTTTAAAATTTAAATTCTAGTTAACATACGGTGCAATATGGGTTTCAGGAATAGAATTCATAAATTCAAAACTACATGTATTTTCATATCACATATTTTCAGCTCTCTTGGAAATACTGGGTAAGTCCATGAACTACACTGAGATTACAGTACTTGTAAATTCTTTACTACATCTTATTAATGAGTTATTAAAGATGCACGTAAATTGCTATAGCACACATTTGTTTTTAGAAATATTTTCCTAATTGTATTTCAGTAAAACTGCTTTCCTTTTTAATCCTATGAACTAATGTTTAAAAGTATTATTCTGGGAAGGGATTCAGAGGCTTTGCCAGACTGCCAAAAGGTTCCTGTTATAAAATGGTTAGAAATCTGACTTAGAAGACTTTTGAAGTGTTCATCACAGAGGAAACAGTTTAAAGCACAAGGGGTAAAAGCAGGCAGAGAAGATGATGTTTTGTTCCTGTGTTGGAATTGCAGATTTAACACCTCTTATCTTTGTGACTCCTGGAATTGAACCTTGCTACCTCATTTTCTTCATCTGTAAAACAGCGATAATGTGTCTACCTCCCAGAATTGTTGATGATTAAACCAATTAATGAATTTAAATTGCTAAGCACGGTGCTAAATGTGAGCTGCTATTATTACCTGGAGCATTGCTTTCCCAAAAGTACTCGCAGGTTTTTTGTTTTTTTTTTTTTTCTGCCCAGTTCAGCACTTAATTCATATTACCATGTGTATTGCTTCCTAATTAAAAGCTCTTTCAGAACAGGAAACCATGGTTGATATGCTGCTGAACATCCAGACACTAATCAATTTTGAATTAAATAGCTCATCTAACAAACATTTATTGAAGTGCCAATCAGGTACTGTCTCAAGTCCTGGAAATAAAAGATGAATAAGGCAAGGTCCCTTGACCTCAAAGAGTCCAGACTGTGGGAAAAGAGGGATGTAGGAACAGTTGATGATGAAAATCATTCTGGCCAACTTCACTAGCATGGAGGATGGATGCTTGAAACCACATCATTCTAAAGTTCTCCCTTTTCTTTTGAGCAAACCCAAAAAGATTTGAATGTGCTGGCACCTGCCTCAACATGAAAATATTAGGTACCTCAAAGTTGACATTTTGTGCATTTCTCATGAAGCTGTGAAAATTAGATTACGTGTGTTAATTTACCACAGGGGGTGGCACCTAATGCATCTCAGATGGTAACTTTTCAGTTGAACCATAGGAAACCGCCAATATCTGTTTGGGATATATTAAAAAAAGAGCTTCCTGTGGATACACCTATTAGTATTTAAAGCTGTCATAATTAATTCTACTTGTCTCCTAGGGGGTTTCATGTGGCAGTAATCTTGGGAACATCTAGTTATTGGTCAAGAATCAAACGTGGTTCACTTTGAGAACAGGACTGGAGGCAGATCATTTATAGGGGGCAAAATAGAAGATCCCAAAGGTTCTTCATGTGATGGTGATACATACTTTTATAATACCTTACGCTTATTTAATGTCAAGGTCTATTTAAGCATATACAATTTTAACACCATTAATACTGTTTGTGTTCCTAATTTTGTTTCCAAATGTTTGGCATGTTCTTTGAAATCACATTTAGAAGTTAATACACTTATTTAATTCAATGAGATGGTGTTTTCACTGTGGCACACGTTCATTGTCTTTCAAACAGTTAATACTGACTTGTTTGGCGGGACACCCTCAGTGTGCGCTCTGATTTGTTTTATTTCTATTCAGCCAACATTTGGGTCTCAACTGATCAGGTGGATTTGGAGTGGCCCTGCCTGTGCTCTAGAATTAGAAGAAAATTGCAAACTGTTGAATTCAAACATAATGTTTAGGAAACATTTTAGTAATTGTAGTTCTCTATTGCAAGAATTCTCCTTTTTCAATAAGTTTTTTCCATTTTGAAATGGTATGTACATGTGTTCATTTTTAAAATTACAACAAATAGCAGAGGAAAGTTTTCCTTCCCCAATGGCCTTTAATCTCCACATGATTTTGATGAAGCAGTAAGTGATGATTTCCTGTGTGTGTGTGTGTGTGTGTGTGTGTGTGTGTGTGTTTTCGTGTGTTTTCTCAGTCTCCTTGAACTTTATTTAATCCTTTATATACTGCTGGGATTTTAGCTTGACTAGCTTTCTCTGTTCTGAAAGTTTCTATGTCCCATAGGCCAGGATGGGAATTAAATTCCCCTATCTTCTACTTTTCTTATAAGATTATACGCACATCTAGTATGGCAGGGATAGGTGTTAAAGCAGTGATTGATCATTATAGACGGATTAAGAAGGTCCTTCAAGAGGTAAGGCATTAAATAGACTTCATCTCAGTTCTATGCATGTTGGGAAGAAAAGGAGGAGAGCCTCCCTCCCTCCCTCTTTCTGTGCCTGGGAGCCTTTGTTTTTAAAATTGGCTTCACTGTGTGCCCTAGCCGGGTGGTCAGTGATGAGGGGCTGTGTGAACTTGGCCCCTCTTATTTCCTTGCAGCATGGAGGAAGTAGATGATTTGAGCAAGCTAGGGAGCAGAGAGGAAGGGCTGTGTTGGGGAGACTTCCCTGCTGGGCCCCCTCCAGGCAGAGCTGCACACCTCAGTCAGACTGGTGCTTCTCTCTTTCACTCCCTTGTCCTTCTTGCCTGCCTTCCTCCTTCCTTTCTTTTTCCCCTCTTTCCTCCACCCCCTTTAAAGAGCTCTGTTCATACCACTGGCCCCTCCTCCTTCGACACTTGAAGACCCTGATTTGCTCTGCCCTTGGCTATCACCAAGTATGCAAAGGGGGCCGAGTCCTTAGAACACAGAGGGATTTGCATCTTGGCTTCCTTTTTTTTTTTTTTTTTTTAACTCAGCCTTTTCAAAATTGTTAAACTTAGCATGGCATCAGGTAGCAGTCCCTGAAGATTTTATTATTGAAACAATGAGTGGCAAGTGATCATTGTAAATGCAGCAGGTTGGGGGTGAAAGCAAGATTAAATGCGCCCTGACCTTAGACTCCTGGCTGAATGCTGTGTGAGAAAGGGATTTATAGGGGCATGTGGGTGGCTCAATCGTTAAGTGTCTGCCTTCGGCCCAGGGCGTGATCTCAGGGTCCTGGGATCAAGCCCTGCATTGGGCTCTCTTCTCTGCTGGGAGCCTGCTTCTTCCTCTCCCACTCCCTCTGCTTGTGTTTCCTCTCTTGCTGGCTGTGTCTGTCTCTGTCAAATAAAATCTTAAAAAGGGGGGGGGGGTTGAATTGCTTGTGTTCACTGCGCTATCAAACAAGCAGACGGTCTGGGGTCCATGGCTCCCCACCTTGTTTCTGAGTGGTAGTCAGTGGTCCTTGTTCCAAGCTCTGCTCCACAGCCTGTTCTCATTCTCTTCAGTGTCATATTGTAATGCTTGCATGATACATGGATCTGTTTGATGAGTTCATTGACCGTTTATATCTTTGTCTTAGTCTGTTCAGGCTGGTAGAACAAAAGATCATACACTGGGTGACTTAAAACAACAGAAATTTATTTCTCAAAGTTCTGGGGACTGGGAAGTCCAAGATCATAGTTCTGGCAGATTCAGTGGGGGGTGGCTGGCAGGGAGCTACTTCCTGGTCTTTCTGGTTCATAGATGGTGCTTTCTTGCTGTGTTTTCAGAGTGGAAGGGGCTGGGGAGCTCCGTGGAGTCTTTTTATAAGAGCACTAATCTCATTCCTGAGGACTCTACACTCAGGACTTAAGTGTCTTCCAAAGGCCCCACCTCCTAATACCATCACATTGGGTGCTAGGATTTCAACTTACGAATTTCGTGGGACACAAGCCTTCAAATCATAGCACCTCATTTCACTAAATTGCCTCTTACAAACTTGACTAGTCAGTGATGGGGAGAGAAATGGGAGTTGCTGGACATAAACTGCATCATGCTTTTCATTATCATATGCCCTGTTGGCTCTTGCCACCCTCTCTATCCAGAGAACACTACCTGTCCTGTAGGACTGTGCTCCCTGCTTACATCCTCTAACCCTCCCTCCTCTCTCCATCCTCCTTCCACTTCTCTCCTCCTTTTTTTCTCCCCCTTAGCCTCTCATGACTTTTCCATGTCAGCTTTATAGATATGTAGGAATATAATGGAGAACATGGAATATGAAGTTGCTGGTGTTGTCAGATTAAGATGTAATGATCAATTGCATAGTGACCATCACATAAACTACACAAAGTTTCTACCTTAGTAAACCTTAAATGTGTATTAAAAAATGTGGAATATAGGGGTGGCTGGGTGGCTCAGTCATTAAGCGTCTCCTTGTGCTCAGGTCGTGATCCCAGGGTTCTGGGATCAAGCCCCGCATAGGAGCTTCTCCCTCTCCCACTCCCCCTGCTGGTGTTCCCTCTCTCGCTGGCTGTTCTCTGTCGCATAAATAAATAAAATCTTAAAAAAAAAAAAAAAAAAGATTTCAGTTGCTAAATGTTGTATAAGATTTTCTACAGTAGAGTGTTTACTCATTATTTTAAAGCTATTCATTATTATCATTAACTTTAGGTATGAAAATTAATTACTTTTTCATTTATAAGATAACTTCCATATGGGAAATCTAAGTATTATCCGTGAGCCAATTTGTAGTCTCATTGGGAGAAAAAGGTTTCTGCCACTTTTTTGTCATATTTATAATTTGTGTAGGAAACTTTTACATGGTCTTACCCATTTAATGTTTTCAGTTAGAAATTAAAACTTATCCACAAGAACTATTTATGGTCTGCTTTTTAAAAATGTCTTTGTACCTTTGAGATGACTGGGTGGCTCTGTAGGTAAAGCATCTGACTCTGGATTTTGGCTCAGGTCATGATTTCGGGGTCATGAGATCGAGACCCACATCAGGCTCTGTGCTGGGCGTGGAGCCTGCTTAAGAGTGGAGGCTCTGTGCTGGGCGTGGAGCCTGCTTAAGAGTGGAGGCTCTGTGCTGGGCGTGGAGCCTGCTTAAGAGTCTCTCCCCTTCTGACCCCTCCCTTCCTTGTGTGTGTGCTTTCTAAAAGAAAAAAAAAATGATAAAAGTGTTTTTGTATCTTCAATTTACACATTTTTGAAGTTGCCAGACTATTTAGGCATTGCTACTAAATGTCTGTTCTCTTTGGCTTGTTTGGTGGGACCAAACTGAGAAGAGGAGAAAGCTTCTTAATTGGGTTCTTGACAAGCTATTTGGAAAATTAATGAGAAGTGGTAAAAAGTGATAGATAATGTCAGACATGAAAATAAACTGGGAATCTGTCATATCCTGAATTCAAAAATATTAAGTGTACAGAACAGTTAATATTAGGAAAGATTACTTGCACTACAAAATAATCTTTGTTTTGCCATTTAGTTCATTATAAATTTCCCTTAAGTGACAAATTTTGTTAGTATATTGAAAAATCAGAACACGTGTGTGAGATTGTCAAAATTTAAGTTTTCTTAGTAGAATGAAAAGTATGTTCACATTCCACGTAGAAACTGAACATTTTTTTCAGCATGGAGTGGCTACAAATAGACTCCTAGCATTTCAGATTTGCTCCAAATGAGTTTAAACTTCTGAAAGAGTATAATTTTTCATGTTGAAATGTGTAAGAAAGATATAGCCCTTAGTAAAATCTGGGGGAACACGATCATGTTATTCTTAATGTTTCTGTTAGTGTCACAGGGTTGACTTGAAGCTTTGATGATGCGTGGCTAAGAGTAGACAGTTGGGATTTTTCCTTGGAGTTGTGTACTGTTGGGTTTCATAGTTGTAGAGCTTGCTTTCTTTTCATCACTGATTGTGTGAAAGTTTTAAGCCTTACACCGTGGAGGATTTGTGATCATGGCAGGTGAGGGTAGCTGGCTTTGTCCATGGGAAAACACCTCTTTATTTAGAGGCAGGGCTGTTAACACTGTAGACCTTCCTTAAAGGAGCATGCACTCAGTTCGAACTGCAAGTCGGTGACACAGGTGGCCCTGCTACAAAGGCCTAGAATAAGGCTGGTGTTTTCCTAGGCATAAGTGTGTGGAAGAGAATCTTTTCGTGTTCTTTAGGTATGGGCAGAAGAACATCTGTTGATCCTTAATTGCAAGGCAAAGAAATCCTGTGCAGCTTATAGATGAGCCAAACTTGGATTCATGCTGTTTGTCCATAGGCTCAGGTTCCATACCCCACCAGTTTGGCTGGTGGAGAGAGACGTTCTCCAGGAGGCAGGGATTATAAGGCCAAATTCTAACTAGTAACAGTGGACAGTCCAATAATGTTTGCTTACTAAAGGGTAATTTCCTGTTACTAGAAAGAACATCCATGCTATTTAGTTCGGGGGGGTGGTGGGGTAAAGGGTATATGCAAGTTAAAAAGTTTTTGTATATGATGGAGGAGCTCAAGAATCTTGAAACCTGCTAATGGGCATTCATCATTGCTAAGAAGGAAGCAGTGTTTTAAACGGCATTCTCAAAGTGAAAATGGGTTCTTCCACCACCCACTTAGTAAATTAATAGTGCTAACATCAGCCTTTTAATGGGAGTGTTTACGTTCACAGGTCAGAGTCAGAACATCTGCCATGGACTGAATAGCACCTTGGGAACACTAAAACCAAGGCTTTTTTTTTTTTTTTCTTTAAACCTTTAACTTACTTTTCTGTCTCTGCTATAGTCTTTGTTAAATATGTTGCCTCAGGTAACTGCTGTATTGCTGAGTCTGGGTATTTAATTCTGTAGATAATAGCCACAAAGAATAAACTTGAAAATAGTAAACATAATAAAAATAAAAATAGTAAAACTAACACTAAAGTCTAGTTATAGTAGACTCGTGAGACAAATGCGACCAAGATTGATGAAAAATGAATGAATCAGCACAATTAGAATAAGCGCACAGAGCACAATTATAGTTAAAATGGGTTTTAAATACTTTGAACAGTGCTATGCCAGTAAATTTGGAAACTTCTATGAAGTGATATTTTTGTTGGAAAATTTGACTCAAGAAGAACTAGAAGACCTGAGTGATTGGTTATTAAGATAGTAAAGTGATGTCTATAATACCAAGACACTGGGCTCAAATAGTTTTACCAAACCTTCAAGGAAAAAAAAAATTTCTAATTGTTAAGAACTGTTCTGGAAGTTAGAAGGAATGTTTTTTGATAAGGCTAGTATATCTTTGTACAAACCAAATTTGGAAAATATAAGAATAGTAAACTAACCATCAGTCTTTTTACATGGATACAAAAGTCCTTAATAAAATATTAGTAAGTTTCAGTGCTGTATATCATGAAGTATGTTGTGAGTGGGTGAATGAGTCAATGTTAAAAAAAAAAAAACTGTTAATATATTGAGATAAGAGAAAGATCATGATTATATTAAATAACAAATGGCATTAATCCAATTCAACATGTGTTCAAGATAAAAATATCCAAGATAAAAAAATAGGCACTAAAAAGGTTCTTGAATATCAGAAATTTACAGAAAGTATCCTAGCTAATGATGAAGACTTGAAGTTTTCAAAAGAAAATCAGGAATAAAACAAGGAAGGCTACCCTCCCTCACTCTCCTCCCTTACTATAATGTACTCCTGGTCACTGCAAGTACGGAAGAGTCCTTAACCTTGTAAAGGTAAACTCTCCATAGTTGTGGGTGCTATCTTTTCTACCATTTCAGGATGAGCTAACGAGAAACTATGAAAACTAATGACTTCAGGGTTGCTGGGTGAAAACTAGACAGGCATACAAAAACCTGTAGCACTTTTATTAAATAACCTAGAAGATGGCAGTAAGAAAAAATAATTCTCAAAAGCAGTAAAACATAAAGTACCTGTTAGATATAAATCTGACTGCAAGTCCCCAGGGGAAAAATACTATGAAATATTATGAACATATAGAACCTGTTTCTGCATGGGAAGATTTTGATGTCCTAACTTGTCATTTAATCTCAATGTAGTGAGGAAGTCATTGCAATTACAGTCTCCAGCAGGATTTTGCTTTGTCTTACATAACTTGATAAGCTGATACTGAAACTTACATGGAAAAGCCAAAGGATCAAGAATAGCCAAGATTATGCAGAGAAGAAAGGGCATGGGGGAGATTTGCCCTATCAGGAGCAAGTGATTGTAATTGAGATGGCTTATTTACCTCCCCTCACTGTTAATACTGTCATAATAGGTCATAAATAAACCCGTGCATAGGTATAAACTTGATAGGTTTCACAAGTGGCGTTACAAACTCTTAATGAAATGATGGGCTGATGAATAAACATTACTAGGATAATTGGCTACCCATAGGAAGGTAAAGATAATACTGGATTCTGCCCTCATACTCTGCATAAATACATTCTACACATTAAACACGGAAATGCTAAAAGCAGGAACTTTGAGGAAAATCGGAAAGAAAAGAAAGGGTGACAGGATCTTTAAGGCACAGAAGGCACAAACTAAGTGAAATTCTAAAAGCTGAAATATTTCACAGGACAAAACAAGGGAGGGGTTAAACAGATGGTATTACGATCAACAGGCCTGTAATCAACATAGGCTAAATACTTAAGATATATCTAACTCCTGTACATCTGTATGAAAAGGCAAACAGTCCCTGAACAGAATGAGTAAAAGATATAACAGTTCAAAGAATAGGAAATCTAAGTGGTTAATAAACTGTAATAGTGTCATGTAGCTGCTGTAATAGTTGCCACAAACTGGCTTAAATTAATTCTCCTCGTTTGGGAGGTTAAACATCTGAAATCGGGATGTAAGCAAGGGTCAATTCTCTTAGAAAGGTCTAGGGGAGACTTTTTCAAAGCTCCTTCCTGCTTTTGCTGTCTTTCGGCGTTGTCTTCCTTAGTCTTCCGATCCTGTCACTCCAGAGTCTGCCTTCATCTTAATCTCGCCACCTTCCTTTCTGTCTGCCAAATCATCTCTGTGTCTCATAAGGACTCTGGTCATTGGATTTGGACCCACCTGGTAATTGAAGAGGATTTCTTCATTTTAAGATCCTGAATTTTATCTGCAAAGACTTTGTTTCAACAAAAGTACCATTCACAAGTTCTGGGGATTTGACATGGATGTCAAATATATCTTGGAGTAACTCAACCCACTACGAAATCGAGATGATTAACATCCCTAGTAATCAAGGATATTCAGATTAAAATGAGCTACCATTTGTCTTTCAGTTTGGCAAATTTGGAAAAATGAAATTTTAAGGGTGTAGAGGAATGAGTACTTACATGCTTCTGGCTTGAGTTGTAAATCTTTGTAAACGTTGTTCAATTTCTAGAAGCCTAGGGCCTATACCTTATGACCTGGAAATTGAACTTCCAGGGTATACTTTAGAGAAAATCAAGCACAAGGAAACCCATACAGAAAGGTCCATTGTGGCATGGTTTGCAACGTTGAAGAAGTGAAAACAGCTCAAATATTGATCAATAGATGAGTGAATGAATGTAAAGCATGACCTGTTTACACAGTAGACTACTATAAAATTGGTAAATCTCAGTGATCAAAAAAATTCCAAAATGATTTGTATAGTATAGTTCTATTTATACAGTTTTATAATATGTAGTGTGACTTTCTATAAGTGCATGCACATAGAGGTTACTAAATAGCACATTCAGAATGGGGTTTATCTCAAACTCTGGATTATTGGTTTGGGGATGATATATAAAGGGCTTCTTCTAATTTATTTTCTTTAAAAATATACTGGGTTGCATAGTGTTCCCCCACATTCACATTCTTTGGATCCTTGGAATGTGACTTTATTTGGAAATAGGTTTGTTGCAGATGTAGTTAAGGTGAGGGCATACTGGAGTAGAAGGAGCTCTTAACTTCTGTGGCTACTGCTGTCAGAATAAAAAAGGGCTACAGGGGAGGGAACACCCTGAGAAGACGAAGACGAGGCAGATGTGGGAGTGACATGTCTGTAAGCCAAGGGACTAAGGATTTCTGGGAACCACCAGAATGTGGTAGAAAAGCGTGGACCAGCTTCTCTTTGAGCTTGCAGTAGGGACCAGTTCTGCCAACATTTCAATTTTCTATTTCTAGTTTCCAGAACTATGAGGAAAGAAGAAATCTTGTTTCAAGGCATTCAGCCTGCGGTATTTTGTTACACAGATCTAGGAACTGAATGTCCAAGATGTTAAGAATCATTGAGGTTGGGTGATGAGTACCTGAGTATTTTAAAATTCTGTTTTTAATATTGCATCTTAAAAATACTTAAAAGCAAACAACTTCCCCCTAATTTGATTGAATTTTCTATGCTTAACCTTTTTGGTGGAGTTGAAGGACAAAATAAACGTGTGCATAATGGTTAATGAGCAGTACTTCAAATATTACAGATGGAATCATGGCTGATACTTGAGGTAAAACCCCAGCAGTACATTTTCTGTCGTCCGTTAAGATTTTAAATATTAAAGTGGGGGACTAACTCAACATTGGAAAAAGTTGCTCTTGGCCAGTATCCAATATGGAAAGTAAGTATGCATCTGGACCTAGTTATAAGAATGAGTAATTGGGCTGTGAGACATTCAGATGGACTTCGTGGTCAAAATCCTGGTTGATCTGCTTAAGTAGTTCTGTGGTGTTTAGTAGATTGTTTGCTTGGCTTCGGTTTTCTCATTTATAGTATGGAGATTGTAAGTAGTTTACTTCATTGTATTGTGAGTAGTAAAATACAAAAGTGCTAATCACCAGCATTCAGTAAAGACTCAAATTGTAGCTTGTGTTGTTTCTAGCAGTAGCCTTATAAATCACTATAATTCAACAAATTATAAAAGTACCGTAGTTGAAATACTAGCTAGAAGAGTTTGTAAGAAAAACTACACTAATACCCTTGAGAGTACTTTTTATTCCTGTACATGGCAGTGGGTTTTGTCTAGTTTGCTCTCAATCTGTGTCTCGCACTCAGTAGCCCATCTTGCGTATTTGAGATGCAAATGTGAAAACCCCACAAGTTTTGTGAGTCTCAGTCTTCTAGTTTTTCATGAGTTCTTTCTATAATTGTTTCACTTATGGCCCTACTTCTTGTTTGATTTTATTCCGTGATTGATGAAGGAAAAGTTTTAAATTTTCCAAAGAATTTAAAAGGAAAAACTGAAATATAGAACATCAAGTTAAAAATAAGACCACTAGAAATAATTCAAAGAGTTGTAGAGAGAATGGAAAGTGTTAACTTAATATACTGGGAACTGAAGAGACTGTCACTCACATGTATTTTCAGGTTAAAACTATCACTTTCCCTCTTTTTTTTTTTAATAATCATTTTTTATTATGTTTGTCACCATACAGTACATCCCAAGTTTTTGATGTAAAGTTCCATGATTCATTACTTGCATATAACACCCAGTGCACCATGCAATACGTGCCCTTCTTAATACCCATCACTTTCCCTCTTTTTTAAAGATTAATTTTAATCACCTGGTGCTTATCACAACAGATGCATTCCTTAATCCCCATCACATCTATTTAACCCATCCCCCATTTCATACTAACCCCCTCCCCCGCCACCTCCCTTCTTGTAACCATCGATTCCCTATAGTTAAGTCTGTCTTTGTTGGTTTTTTTTTTTTTTTTTTTTGCCCTTGTTGCTCATATGCTTTCTTAAATTACACGACTGAAATTAGATGGTCTTATTTCACTTAGCATGATGTTCTTTAGCTCCATCCATATCATTTCAGATGGCAAGATTTCATTCTTTTTTATGGTTGAATAATATTGTGTGTGTGTGTGTGCGCGCACGCACACCACATCTTCATCAATTGATGGGCCCTTGTGCTGCTTCTGTATCTTCCAATCCATGAGCATGGAATGTCTTTCCATTTCTTTGTATCATGTTCAATTTATCAGTGTTTTATAGTTTTCAGAGTACAGGTTTTTCATCTATTTAGGTTTATTCCTAGATATTGTATTTTATGTACAACTATAAATGGGATTGTTTTCTTAATTTCCTGCTGCTTCATTATTGCTGTGGAGAAGTGCAACAGATTTCTGTAGGTTGGTTTTGTACTCTGTGACTTTACTGAATCTGCTTATCAGTTCAAGCAGTTTTTTGGTGGAGTCCTCTGGGTTTTCTATACATAGTATCGAGTCATCTGCAAATAGTGAAAGTTTGACTTCGTCTTTGATGATCTTGGACGCCATTTATTTCTTGTCTAATTACTGTGGCTAGGGCTTCTGGCAGTATGTTGAATAAAAGTTGTGAGAGAGAGAGTGGGGGGGGGCACCTGGCTGGCTCAGTCATTAGAGCATGTGATTCTTGATCTCAGGATTGTAAGTTTGAGCCCCACACTGGGTGTGAAGATAAGAAAAATGTTAACAAAACCAAAACCAAAAGTAAACTAAAAAAGTGGCGAGAATGGATATCCTTGTCTTGTTCCTGACCTTAGGGAAAGTCTCTCAGTTTTCACCATTGAAGATGATAGCTCTCAGCTTTTCATAGATGGCCTTTATTATGTTGTGGTATGTTCCCTCTATCCCTATTTTGCTGAGGGCTTTTATCGCGAATGGATGTTGTATTTTGTCAAATGCTTTCCCTGTGTCTATTGAAATGATCATACAGTTTTTATCCTTTCTTTTCTTGATGTGTTACATTGATTTGTGAATATTGAACCGTCCTTACAATTCAATAATAAATCCCACTTGATCATGGTGAATATTTTTTTAATGTATTGTTGGACTAAGTTTGCTAGTATTTTGTTGAGGATTTCTGATCTACGTTCATTAGACATACTAGCCTTTAGTTCTCTTTTTTGTGGTGTCTTTAACTGGTTTTGGTATCATGGTTATGCCTCATAGAATGAATTTGGCAGTTTCCCTTCCTCCTCCCCCTCTTCTTCTTCTTCTTTTTTTTTTTTTTTTTTTGAATAGTTGGAGAAGAATAGGTATTAACCATTCTTTCAATGCTTAGTGGAATTTGCCTGTGAAGCTGGTGGGTCCTGGACTTTTGTTTGTTGGGAGTTTGATTACTGATTCAGTTTCTCGTAATTGGTCTGTTCAAATATTTCTTCTTGTTTCAGTTTTGGTAAGTTATGCTTCTAGGGATTTATCCATTTCTTTTAGATTGTTTAATTTATTAGCCTATAATTTTTCATAATATTACAATTGTATGTGGTATTATTTCTCTCATTTGTGATTTATTTGGGTAACTTTCTCTTTTTCTTGATAAGTCTGGCTAGAGGTTTATCAATTTTATTGATTCTCTCCCCCCTCCCCTCTCCAAGAACCAGCTCCTTATTTCATTGATCACTATTGTTTTTTTTTGTTTTTGTTTTTCATTTATTTCTGCTCCAAAATTTATTATTTCCTTCCTTCTGCTGGTTTTAAGTTCTGATTGTTCTTTTTCTAGCTCTTTTAGGTGTAAAGTTAAGTGGTTTGAGATTTTTCTTCTTGACATAGGCCTGTATTGCTGTAAGCTTCCCTTTTAGAACTGCGTTTGCTGCATCCCAAAGGGTTTTTTTTTTTAATTTTATTTTATTAAATTGCAAGTTAACATATAGTGTAGTATTGGTTTCAGGAGAAGAATTTAGTGATTCATCACTTACATCCGCTTGTGCATCCCAACAAGTGCCCTCCTTAATGCCCATCACCCATTTAACCCATCCCCCACCCACCTCCCCTCCAGCAACCCTCAGTTCTCTAGTTAAGAGTCTCTTATAGTTTGCCTTCCTCTGTTTTTTTTTGTTTTGTTTTGTTTTGTTTTTTAAAATATTTTCTGAGAGAGTGCGTGAGAGGGGGAAAGAACACAAGCTGGGGGGAGAGGCAGAGGGAGAGGATCTTTCTTTTCCTTCCCTTTCCCTATGTTCATTTGTTTTGTTTCTTAAATTCCACATGAGTGAAATCATATGGTATGTCTTTCTCTGACTTATTTCGCTTAGCTTAATACACTCTAGTTCCATCCATGTTGTTGCAAATGGCAAGATTTGATTCTTTTATGAATCCCGAGTAATAATCCAGTGTGTGTGTGTCTGTGTATGTGTATACCTCCATTGTATGTACGTATATATACACATACTGTATAAATATATACATATACACACCCCCACATCTTCTTTATCCATCAGCCAATGGACATGGACATTTGGGCTCTTTCCCATAATTTGGCTATTGTTGATAGTGCTGCTATAAACATCGAGGTGCATGTGCTCCTTTGAATCACTATTTTTGTATCCTTTGGATAAACACCTAGTAGTGCAATTGCTAGGTTGTAGGGCAGTTCTACTTTAACTTTTTGAGGAAACTCCGTACTGTTTGCCAGAGTGACTGCACCAGTTTGCATTCCCACCAACAGTGCAAAAGTTTCCCCTTTCTCCACGTCCTCGAAAACATCTGTGGTTTCCTGAGCTGTTAATATTAGCCATTGACAGGTTTGAGGTGGTATCTCATTGTGGTTTTGCTTTGTATTTCCCTGATGATGAGTACTTTTGAGCATCTTTTCATGTGTCTGTTAGCCTTTTGAATGTCTTCTTTAGAAGTATCTATTCATGTCCTCTGTCCATTTTTTTAATGGGATTATTTGGTTTTTTGGGGTGTGTAGTTGTATAAGTTCCTTACAGATTTTGGATAATAACCCTTTATCCAATACGTCATTTGTAAATATCTTCTCCCATTCTGTCAGTTGCCTTTTAGTTTTGTTGATTGTTTCACTTGCTGTGCAGAAGCTTTTTATCTTGATGAGGTCGTAGTAGTTCATTTTTGCTTTTGTTTCCCTTGCTTTTGGAGATGTGTCGAGTAAGAAGTTGCTGTGGCTGAGGTCAAAGAGGTTGCTGTTGTGTTTCCCTCTAGGATTTTGGATGCTTTCCTATCTTACATTTAGGTGTTTCATCCATTTTGAATTTATTTTTGTGTATGGTGTAAGAAGTGGTCCAGTTTCATTCTTCATGTGGCTGTTCAGTTTTCCCAACACCATTTGTTGAGGAGACTCGTTTTGTTCCCATTGGATATTGTTTATTACTTTGTCAAAGATTAGTTGACCATACAGTTCTGGTTCCATTTTTGGGTTCTCTGTTCTGTTCCATTGATTTATGTGTCTGTTTTTTGTGCCAGTACCATACTGTCTTGATGACTACAGCTTTGTAATACAGTGTGAAATCTGGAGTTGTGATGCCTCCAGCTTTACTTATCTCTTTCAGCTATTTGGGGTCTTTTCTGGTTCCATACCAATTTTAAAAATATTTGTTCTAGCTCGGTGAAAACTGCTGGTGTTATTTTGATAGGGATTACGTTGAATGCGTAGATTGCTTTACATAGTATAGACATTTTAACAATATTCTCCAATCAATGAGCATGGAATGTTTTTCCATTTCTTTTGTCGTCTTCAGTTTCTTTCGTGTTTTCAGCTTACAGATCTCTTAACCTCTTTGGTTAGGTTTATTCCTATGTATTTTATGGTTTTTGGTGCCGTTGCAAATAGGATCAATTTTTTGATCACTCCTGCTGCTGCTTCATTATTGGTATGCAGAAATGCAACAGACTTCTGTATGTTGATTTTATATCCTGAGACTGCTGAATTCTTATGTCAGTTCTAGCAATTTTTTGATGGAGTCTTTCAGGTTTTCTACAAAGAGTATCCTGTCATCTACAAAGAGTGGAGTTTGACATCTATTTCTTTTTTTGTTGTCTGATTGCTGAGGCTAGGACTTCTAGTACTGTGTTGAACAACAGCATCCCTGTTGTGTTCCTGACCTTAGAGTAAAGTCTGTTCTTCCCTATTGAGGATGTTATTAGCTGTGGGTCCTTTGCATATTTCGTTTGATGTTGAAGTATGTTCCCTCTATCCCTACCTTGTGGAGGGTTCTTATCAAGAAAGGATGCTGTTTTGTCAAATGCTTCTTCTGCATCTCTTGAGGAGTGTATCCGTCTTATCCTTTTATTAATGTGGTATATCACATTGACTTTTGGATGCTGCACTACCCCTGCAACCCAGGAATAAATCCCACTTGATCATGAGGAATAAACCTTTTAATGTACTGTTGGATCCAATTAGCTAGTTTCTTCTTGAGAATTTTTGCGTTCAGGTTCCTCAGGGATATTGGCCTTTAATTCTCCTTTTTAGTGGAGTCTTTAGTTTTGGAATCAAGGCAATGCTGGCATCATGGAATGAGTTAGGAAGTTTTCCTTCCATTTCTGGTTTTTGGAACAGCTTAGCTTCAGAAGATTGGGCATTGATTCTTTAAATGTTTGGTAGAATTCCCTTGGAAAGCCATCTGACCCTCAACTTTTGTTTGTTGGGAGATTTTAATTACTGCTTCAATTTGTTGGTTATAGGTCTATTCAAATTTTGTATTTCTTCCTGTTTCACTTCTGGTAGTTTATATGTTTCTAGGAAATCCTTTCTTCCAGATTGCCCAATTTGTTGGCATATAATTGCTCATAATATTCTTATAATTGTATTTCTGTGGTGTTGGTTGTGATATCTCCTCTTTCACTCATGATTTTATTTGTGTCATTTTTCTTTTTGTTAAGTCTGGATAGGGGTTTATCAATGTTGTTAATTCTTCCAAAGAACCAACTACTAATTTTGTTGATCTGTTCTTTTTTTAATTTCTACTTTGCTTATTTCTGCTCTAATCTTATTTCCCTTCTGCTGGTTTTAGGCTTTATTTGCTATTCTTTTTCCAGCTCTTTTAGGCGTAAGGTTAGGTTGTGTAATTGAGACACTTTTTGAGGAGGGCCTGTATTGCTATACGACTGCCTTTGCTGTGTCCCAAAGGTTTTGGACTGTTGTGTTTTCATTTTCTTTTGCTTCCATGTATTTTTAAAATGTCTTTAATTTCCTGGTTAACCCATTCATTCTTTAGTAGCATGTTCTTTCACCTCCATATATTTGTGTTTTTTCCAAATTTTTTCTTGTGGTTGACTTCAAGTTTCATTACATTGTGGTCAGAAAATATGTACTACTCTTTTTGATTAGTTTTTTCATGTTATTAACTGTTTTAATTATTTTAGTGCTCCCATGTTGGGTGCATAAATATTTATAATTGTTATATCTTCTGGTTGGATTGTCCTTTATTATATAGTGTCCTTTTTTGTCTCTTGTTACAGTCTTTGTTTTAAAGTCTATTTTGTTTGGTTTAAGTATTGCTACTCCAGCTTTCTTTTGACATCCATCTGCATGATAAATTATTTTCTGTCCCCTTCCTTTTTTTTTTTTAATTTTTTATTTTTTTAAGATTTTATTTTTAGAGCCCAAGCAGGAGGGAGAGGGAGAAGCAGACAGGGAGCCAAATACAGGGCTTGATCCCAAGACCCTAGGATCATGACCTAAGCCAAAGGCAGATGCTTAACCAACTGAGACACCCAGGACCCCCTCCATCCCCTGACTTTCATTCTGCAGGTGTCTTTAGGTCTGAAACGAGTCTCTTGTAGGCAGCATAGAGATGAGTCTTTTTTTTTTTTTTTTTATCCATTCCATCACCCTGTGTCTTCTTGATTGGAGCTTTTAGTCCATTTACATTCAAAGTAATTATTGATCTGTATGTATTGCCATTTTATTGTTGCTGAAGATTTTCCTCATCCTTTATTGTTTTCTTTTTCATTGTTTGCTGGTTTTAATGATATACTTGGATTTCTTTTTATTCTTTGCCTATTTATTAGTGATTTTTGATTTGTGGCTGTCATTAAGTTTATATATAACATCTGCATATAGCAGTATATATTAAGTTGATGGTTGCTTAAGTTTGAACTTATTCTTTACTCCCCACATTTTAGGTATGCAGAAATATTAATTTTTACTACTTTTGTGTTTCCTACCTTTACACTGTCGCTTGGTCTCCCTTTCTACTCAGAGTCCCCTTTAATATTCTTGCAGAGCTGCCTTAGTGGGCAGGGACTCCTTTAGATTTTGTCTGGGAAACTGTTTCTCTCTCTTCTGAATGATAACCTTCCTGGATAGAGTATTCTTGATTTCAAGCTTTTCCCGTTCAGCACTTTGAATATATCATCCCAGTCCTGTCTAGCTTGGAACTTTCTGCTGAAAAATCTGATAACCTTTGGGCTTTCCTTTGTACATAATGGGTCATCTTTGGTCTTGCTGCTTTTAGTGTTTTTTCTGTATCATTGCATTTTGCCATATTTAATTACAATACGTCTTGGTGTGGATCTGCTTTTGTTGATTTTGTTGGGGGTTCTCTGTGCCCCTGGATATGTTTCCTTCCCCAGATTAAGGAACACTGCCGCTATTATTTCTTCGAATAGATTCTCTGCCCCCTTTTCTCTGTCCTTTTTCTGGGATCTCCTATAATATGAATGTTACTGTGTTTGGGGGAATCACTGAGTTCCATAAATCTATTCTCATTTTCCATAATTCTTTTTCTGTCTTTTGTTCAGCTTGATTTCTTTCCATTACTCTGTCTCCTAGGTTATTAATTTGTTCCTCTGCTTCTTCCAGCCTGCTGTTCATTCCATCAGTGTGTTTCTCATTTCGTTTTTTGAGCACTTTATCTCTGCTATGTTGTTATCTATCTCTGTGTTAAGGGTTTCACTTGTGTCTTCGACTCTTTTCTCAAGTCCAGTTAGTATCCTTAGGATCATTGCTTTAAATTCTCCATCAGGCGTGTTATATATATCTGTTTCACTTCGATGTCTTGCTGTGGCCTTGTCCTGTTCTTTCATTTGGGGCGTTTCTCTTATTTATCTAAGTCTCTGTGCCTATTTCTCTGTGTTAGGAAAGTTAGTTGCTTCTCCTGTTCTTGAGAGTAAAGGCCTTATGGAGAAGAGGTCCTGTGGTGCCCTGCAGTTTAGTGTCCTCTCTTCCCCAGGGCCTGGTGCTTCTGTGGTTGACTTCAGTGTGTGCCACATGCACTCGGCTCTTGTCCTGGCTGCTTTTTCCTTCAGGCCAGTCTTCTGCAGAGGCTCTCTTTGTTGTGGGCAGTGTTTTGTCCCTGGTCTGAATGCGGTGAGTTTTAACTAGCCATGCTCTGATCTGCTTGTGAAATGAGATCTGTCTCTGCACCCGCCAGAACAGAGGACTTACAGGACTTGCAAAACTGCTGGGTTGGGAGTTGCAGTGTGGGCAGGGGGTTTGGGCCAGTCTTCTGAGAGAGGGGCTCTGCTAGGGCCAAGACTGAGCCAAGTGTGGCAGGAAAGGTAGTTCTATCAGAGTGTGGGGCAGGGCTTGGTGTAAGCAGTTCGATAGTGAGTGTGGGTGCTGGCTCGTTGCTGCAGGTGGCCCTGTGCAGTGCTGAAGGGTGGGGAGGGAAATGGTCCCTGCTGGTTCCTTTGTTCCTGGAGGGGTCTGTCTCTTCATGCTTCCTCTCTGGGACAGACTCTGAGATGAACAACTAACCTCCCCCACTGTATGCCCCAGGTGCTCTTCAGATTGGCATTTCCACCCTGTATATCTGTGGACTGTTTACCATTCTTTCTTGCTAATAGCAGCCCCAATATCCTCTGAGCTCTCCCAGAGCCAAGCATGCTGACCTTTAAAACTCCAGGCTTTTAGCCCTGCTAGTTGGTTGCAAGAACTCACAAAATTTGGACCCTGTCACTTTCCAAGCCAATTGCCATAGAGGTTCATTATTCTCCATGTGCTCCTTTCTGTGTTTAGTCTGTCTCTCACTCTTGTCTGCAGCCAGAGCTCCCTCCCCTTTACAGTGTCCATGATCTTTTTCTCCCAAGCTGCATCTCTGCACTTCCCACTTTCTTTGATGTGGCTTCTTGTCTGTGTCTAGTGGTGGAGGTTGTCCTGCCAGTCTTCAGATCGCTTTCTGGGGTATTGATTGTGATTTCATAGTTATCTAGTTGTATTTCTAGGACAAGGCAAGCCTAGGGTCATCCTGCTCTGTTGCCATCTTCCCACATCTACTTTCCCTCCTGGTTTATATGGAATGTTAATCATTTAGGTTTTCCACCTGTGTAATTTTAGTATCATTGCAATAAAATAGTGGAACATAAGTAATTCAACTCTATATCTTGCATAGAACGAATTCTTTATGTGGATTTTACAAACTCTTTGTTTCCTTAAATCTCAAATTAAGTTTTGAGTCATTGGTTACATGAATGTTGTTCTTGGAATTCAATATGGGTTAGTAATGTAACAATTAATTGGTGAAATAAGACACCTTCTCAACATACTGAACAATGCCATGCCAGGAGAGTTTATCAAAAGGTTTACTTCTTTGTTTTGTTTTTATGGGAGGTCTCTGGGTATGAGGGAACAAGAAAGACCTTCTGTTTGAAGTTTGTTAGGTACACTAGGACAATAATAATCATAATAAGCAAAACTCTATTTTCTTGCCCCCTTTGTGAATCCCAAAATAAATTATCTGATTGGGCAATCATATTCGCTGTTTAGTTGGCGATGGTAAGAGGTGTTTATGTAATAGATCTCTAGTCTCTAAGAGTGAATGTTGTATGTGGAAAAGTGATACCAGATATTTTGTGTCATTATAGAGACTTAGAATTCTAGGATTTTAATCAGAAGTTTTCCAGGGATTGCAGGATTTGACTGCATTTTGCCCAGGGACAATAGAAGACCTTCTGGGTTGCTGAGAAAGTTGTTTTCATTTAAAATTTGTGTTTTCATTATTATTGCTGATACAATTTAGGGCTTTGAGGTGCTAAAATGTTACAAAATTAATCTGATACCAGTGTTCTTATAAAAACCATTTGAGGTATGACTTGAGATATATAAATATGTTGATACACAGACTAAAGGATTTTTTTTTAACATTTTATTTATTTATTTGACAGAGACAGCAAGAGAGGGAACACAAGCAGGAGGAGTGGGAGAGGAAGAAGCAGGCTTCCTGCTGAGCAGGGAACCTGATGTGGGGCTCGGTCCCAGAACACTGGGATCATGACCTGAGCTGAAGGCAGACGCTTAAGGACTGAGCCACCCAGGCGCCCCAGACTAAAGGATTTTTAATTCAGCAGAGTCTAGGGTTGTTACTTTATGGCTGTATATTATTCCATTTTTCAAATACAGAGATGTATATGGAATTCTTTTGGAGAGAAAATGTAAGACAGCCTCTGATCCTGTGATATTAAATAAGCCTTTTCTGGACAACTGTTGTCAAAGTCATTCTTTGCTGAGGAGAGACTTGTCAATCATCACCTATTTATATTTTTTTAATGGGTGGCTTTGCAAAGCAGAGGTTGCCAAAGCTGCTGGCATGTCTTGATATTTTGAAGAATAAATGCTTGAAAAGTCAAACATTTGACAGGGACCCTCAGTACTAGCCCCTGGCTAGTATAGCAGCAAGGTGGGGTGGGGGGAGAAGGAAAAAACAGGTTTTACAAACATAAGTAAAGGCTACTCCTCAAAAGACACTTTGAGTCAAGCAAAAGTATGAACAGACACAAGCATCTAATTACATGCAATATATGGCAAGATTGACTCAAATAGATGCAAAAGCAGTGTGTCATAGGAGCAGGTGATTTTGTCTGGAGAGATTGCAAAGGGAAGATTGAGATGAGTCTTGAAGGTTGAGAAGAACTTTATATGGTGGACAATGGAGGGAAATAGGCTGTATAGAATTGGGAAGGGGAAGAAGGGCCCATTTAGTGAGCCTCTGCCATGCCAGCAGTGTACTTGGTGATTTATGAGTAAATGTGAAAGCGGGCATCTGATACTCCACTGTGGTGCTGAGAGGCCAACGTTACTTCTCCGTCTTACACACGAGAACACTGAGGCTCAGTGTGGCTCACCGCACTCAGCTGGCATGTGGTCAGGACTAGGTTTCATAGCCGGTCTGTCACATAGCTGGGTGCCGCAGCATAGTTGTTGTGGGTATGAGGACTCCATACTCTGGTTTTGATTGCTGCCTCCCTGGAGGGATTCAATTACCTCATAAATGAGGAAGGATTTTGTGACCTGTGAATTGGAAAAATATAACCCATCTAAGTGGGAAAATCTTCTTACTCACCTCTACCCTGCTATTTCTAACTGCTGAGAGCTTACTCAGAGTTAACTGTGCTCAGTGGGACTGGTCTTAGGAAGGCAAAACATAGAAACCTTTGATGACTGACTTTGGCTTAGGAAGGTCTAGAATCCACTTCACGGTTTAGAACAATTTTAAAACAGAGCCTCAAAAGCAGCCTTCATATAAATACATTTTCTCCTCATTGTTGGCTATTGTTAACTACAGAAGCAAAAGAGTCTATTAGGAGAAGAGGGCAGGGGCGCCTGGGTGGCACAGCGGTTAAGCGTCTGCCTTCGGCTCAGGGCATGATCCCGGCGTTATGGAATCGAGCCCCACATCAGGCTCCTCCGCTATGAGCCTGCTTCTTCCTCTCCCACTCCCCCTGCTTTGTGTTCCCTCTCTCGCTGGCTGTCTCTATCTCTGTCAAATAAATAAATTAAATCTTTAAAAAAAAAAAAAGGGCAAGTTTTGGTGGTTATTCAAAAGATTCTGCTTTTGTATTTTTGCCCCCTTTTATTGAGTATATTGCCTGTTCTCCGGCCTTTCAAACAAAAATCCAGTCTAAATGATTGAGTTAATATTAAGACGTCTTTTGTCCTAGGATCAAAGAAAGATGAACATACCATCAAGTGTTGTGCTTAATCTTGTGTTTACTTAAGAACATTCACCTCATCCCTCTATCCTTCTTAATGCAAAGGTTACAGTGTGAAGGCTTTCCCCCAGTTACTTCTCAGGCTGGTTAGTAATGTGTTCCTTCTCTGTTGATTACCATTCTATGTTCTAACTAGGTAGATTGGGAAGAAAAAGTGTCCTTCGTTTTAGTGTTAGTTACGTGAACTTTGAATTGAATTTTGAATGCAGAACAGAATATAATATATGTAGTTTGATTTATACCCATTACAGTTTAAAGGGACTTAGTCATATCCTAAATGCTCATTTATCTTTGTATTCAAGTATGGCCATAGGAAATCCAGTTTGGAGTATTAGTCTACAGAACAATTAAAGATTGAACTCATGATGCATTTTCTACTTATGTTATGCTCTAAAGTTATCACCCTTGTAAAGATAAACCTAAATAAATGTTATTGCATGAGGAATAGTATAGGTTAGAATATGGATGATAATGACACAATTTATTCAGCCTTCACTGAGAACTTATGATGTGCTAGATACTGTGGTAGAGGATGAGTACTGGGGGGGAGAAAAAGATTGAGTCCGAGCCCTCAGGAGAATAATAGACAATTTTGTAGAGCGAGCTGTATCAGCTGCTATGTAATAAACCACCCCACAACTCTATCAGAGTAATTTTTTTCATAAACTAAGACATGAGAGTCAGTATCTATTACTTCTCAGAACTCTAGGGTTGATTAGGTGAGTCTTCAGGTCTTGCCTAGACTCAGTCTTTGTGATCACATAAGCATCTCTGCTCATCTGGGGCTCTTGCACATGTTGGCCCATCTATAGATTGATCTCGGGTAGGCTCAGCTAGGATACCTAGGCTCTCCTCCAAGTAGTTTCTTCTCATCTATTAGGCTAGTCGTCTTTACTTGAGGGTGGTAGGGTTCCAAAAGATGGGGAGCCGGGGAAGAGTATAAGGCCTCCTGAGGCTTAGGCTCAGAACTGGCACATCAGTACTTCTGTTCTAGTCTGTTCACCTATGTAAGTTACCGGTCCCTCCGGATTCAAGGGGTATAGAAATAAATCCTACCTCCTGATAGAAGGACCTGCTAAGTCACATTGCAAGTGGTATCGCTAGAGGGAGGGGGGTAATTGGTGTCGTTTGCAATCAGTGTAACTACCATAGAGACAGTTTTGTACAAGGGATAAAGCCTGTGTAAGGTCTTATATAGTGACTGCTGCAATAGGAGCTCGGGAACTGTAAGCTGTTGGAATTGAGGAAGCCTAAATTTCAGGATTGATAATAGTAGAAAATGAGGCTGGATGACAGGGAAGAAGACCAGGCTGGAGAGGCTTATATTCCATTCTTAAATGCTTGGGTATTATCCTTCGGATAGAGCAAGCCATCTAAGGTTTTCAGCAAACACGAATGCCATTGTAAACTTCATTACTTTTTGTCTATAGGTTGCTCGGGCAACAGAATGAATCCAAGGTGAGCAAAACAGTGATGGGAGATTAGATAAGATGCTATTGCAGAATTGTACACTGTGGGAATGATTTTGAAGGCTAAACTAAAACAGTGGAAAGTATTCATTCAAGTGTGGTGAACCTGACCAATGTTAATCGTTTTGAGCCAGTGCTCTTAAGTGTTTGAGAAATGTGAGTATTCCCCTTCCTCAGTGTTGTGATTGCTTCTTGGAGCTTTGGAGCTCTTACACAAGCTAAGCTTTCTTCATGCATCTGATTGTTAGGCATGCAGTAAATAGAAAGGAATAGTAATCCTGGCTCACATTAGTGAAGAGATCATGGTTAGTGATGGGGTGATTTAAAATGTGTCTGCTTTAGCTTTTTTGTTCTAATATACTTAATGACCAGACCCTTTAATGATATTGAAATGCATTATATTACTTCATATAAAGAATAATGAAGAGCCTGAGTAAATTTTGTGGTTTTCATGCATCTGGACCTGCCCTAGTACATAGTATGTGACTTTCAATGTAATTCAGAAACTCATGTTATTCTAAAACTTTACTGTATTTCACTTTAGCATATTCAGAACTCTTTTCTGAGTTCAGAAATAGAAGAGAAAGTCCATTTTTATATTAAATAATTTTTTATTGCATATGTCTGAGAATATGTGAGAGTGGTGGTTAACTTATGGAAGAAATTGAGAAAATACATTGTTTATGAGAATTTACCAGTTTACAGTCAAATGTAATAAAATGTTAAGCTGAGATTTAGTTCTATCATTAAACATCTTTAAAGATAACTACTTTCAGAAAATATCAGCATTATTTGCTTTTTGGTTCTCTGTGAACTACTTTGAGTCACTAATCTGTTCCTGCCAAATCCCATTATGATGCATTTAATTACTTGCAGAAAACCTACATAGTTTTCAAACTTAAATGGAAATCCAGTGTGTTTTGTGGATTCCTGGTGATCTCTAATGTCATAGCCCTGGATATTATGACTTGTGAAATAACTTATTGAAGTTCTTCAGTATTCCCTGTATCTTAGAGATACTATCTAGGCAATGCTATGTGAATATATCTGGCTATTTCTCTCCTCAGAGTAGAGATTTCTGGAAGTTTGAGCGTTCTTAACAGAAATTGATGAATAGCAGAGGATAGATAGAGATCACCTGCTTTACACCCCCTCCCACAACTTAATGAAAATTATAACCTTTCTTGAAATTTTAGTTGGAACCTGGAAGTTAAGGTACATACATGTAGAGTCCTAATTTGTGTATAACTCCTTTCTCTTGCCTACATGACAACCTCCTTAATATAGGAGCCATGTTGTGTTCCTTGTAATGTAGGCCCAGGCTCCTGTCAGTACAGAGTATATCGTGTGTATTACATGCTTGTTGTGGTTTGTGATTATTTAGGTGTGTTCCTTGGGGTCAAATTCAGGAATTTAGAGCCTGTAGCTGTTTTACCTACTCACATTCCAGTTTATACATTTTTCCCTTGGTGGCAGAGCACCAGTTAGGTTTACAAGTCCCTCTCACCACGTGCTGTACTAGGGGACCAGTTCTCCCCAGCAAGGTAAATCATGATTAACCTGAATTTGTCATAATTCTGTGATTTCTAGGGGTTCCATTAGGCATGGGTTTGTGAAGCCCTGCTAGCCAGAGTGACATCAAGTTTTGTAGAGAGATAGTAGAAGGAAAGTCTTTATGCTTCTGAATGGTCTGTCATTCTGCCTGTTGATATGTGGAACAACAGTAGCTGCCTTAGGGGATCATGATGTGAGCCTATGTAAGACAAAAACCAGTGTACTTAGGCAGAACGACACGATGGAAGGAGAGGGGATTTTTGAACCACTGGATCAGCCAGCCATAGGAGTGTATGTCAGTTCTCCTTAGCCCTCCTGCAAAGCTCAGAGTGAAAACTTCTTTCACTTTGCTGTTAAAAAGAAAGGAAGTCTATATATTGAATAAATGGTCTAGAAGGAACAGATTAGAATAGCATCAATCGTCCAGCCCACATGCCCTCCCTCTTCTTTTCAACTATCCTGGCCCCAGGACAGAAGACTCTTGGGTCTGGTCCTGATAAAATGGATGCAGTGTGTTATCAGTCTTCATGGACTAATAGGTTGCTTCTGCAGGTCTCCATTGTTTCTTTTCCAAGGAAAATGGGAAATGGTGATAGGATGAGGGTGTCATTTTTGATAGATGTATTGTCAATTATAAAAGCTTACTCCCTGATAAGAGCTCAGATGTGGTTGTCTTGCATGGAGAAGTGAGTTTTGAGATGGTTCCTTCTTCCCAAGCCTGTTCCATTAGTCTCTTAGCCTTCCTATTGACATTTTAGGACCAGCTAATTAATTCACAGGGCTATCATGTGCATTTTGGATGTTTAAAAGCGTCCCTGGCCTCTACCCAGTTAAATGCCAGTAGTACCCTCTCATTCTGACAGTCAAAAATATCTCCAGAAATAGCCAAATGTCTCTCAGAAGGGAAAGTTGTCCCCATTTATAAAACCACTGTGTTGGAGGCAAAGGATTGTTTCTTATAGTTACATTTGTTCTAAGACTCAGGCAGAAGACAGGGGAATTTCTGTCATTGCCTTAATCACTTCACATTATGCTGAGAAAAATACAATGAATCAGTAAATTTTTCAAATCCATCTTTTCAAACATACAAAGAACCTTGAGATTTGAGATGTGTTTTGAGCCAAATATAGTTACTGTTTAAACTCTTTACTCTTAAAAATTAGCAAACTAAAAGAATTACTTTTTTTTCCAGCTTTACTGAGGCATAATTGACAAAAATCATATATATCTAAGGTGTACAATGTGATGTTTTGATATATGTATACATTTTGATACCCTAGCAATTAAGCTAGTTAACATACCCATCCCCTCACATAGTTACCCTTCGTGTGTGTGTGAGATAAGGACACTTGAAATCTACTTTCTTAGTAAATTTTGAGTATACATTATTATTTACCACAGTCACCATGCTGTAAGCTAGGTCTCTACAACTTAAGTGGTTTTTTTTTTTTATAAACTCCTTTGGAAGGAGGTAATTCCAGTGTTTTAAATTCTATCCCAGTGGTGTTTTTTTCTCAAGTGTAGTTGACACACAATGTTACATTACTTTCAGGTGTACACAGAATGTTTGGACGAGTTTACACATGATGCTTTGCTCACAAACGTAGCTACCATCTGTCAGTGCACAATGCTGTTGCAAAACCATTGACTATATTTCTTATGCTGTGCTGTTTATTCCCATGACTGAGAGAGTTACTTCTTAAAATCCTACCCCCAAATGTTAAATAATCACAGATGTGAACAGCCTCTAATGTTGATATAGTGTTGTCTTACTAGGGCTTCACTTTGTCAACGTTAATGGAATGGGCCAGGGATTCACTCAGTTTGAAACTGGGAAAAGTCTGCATTTTATGTCTTTACAACATGATGCTCGAAGAAAATGGTATGAATGATACAAGTTTGTTTCCAATTTTATTTTAAAAAATGAATATTAAATATTTTGGGCAGGGGAGTATAATTAAATGTTTTTGTCAAAATGAAAAAATTCTTTCAACATGCCTCTGGTTTCTTTTTGTCTTTTTGTCTGTTGTATCCCCAGAGTGTTGTAGCATGCCTGGGGGCATAGGATATGTCCTATATAAAGTAAATAATAAATGTTTGAGTGCCAATTTATTGAATCCTTGAAACAGACTTCAGGTGAAGATTTAAAATAGAGGCAAACCGGCAAACCAGCATTAAAGGATCTTTAAGGCAGTAAAGATGCCATGGTTTGCAACAATAAAGTAATACAGTGATTGGTGACGGTTGCAGTCATCCTTTCCTCGACTCACCACTACCCTTCCAGTTACCACATCTGTTAATTGAACCTTTGAAGTAACTAGCGGATTTGTCTGTGTCTCTGCTTCTCTACTCCGCTATTTCAGGAGTCAAGACACTGTCTGCTTAAGTTCATCTCACTCCTCTACTCTCTTCCAATCCACTTCCTGCATAGGGTAGCCAAAGTGCACTTGTTAACAAGTCAACGTTTTGAAATGCTTATAAATCGCCTCCCCGGCTTGGAGCCCCCCAGCATGGTTCTCTTGCCCTTCTGACCTACTCCAAAATCCTTGGTGTCACATTGACGACCCTGAACACTGACTGCTATTTGCTTTCCTCTCTTCTTAACTTTTGCACTTTCTTCTCTTATTTTGCCAAATATATATTGCTTCAGATACTTTCACTTGCTATGTTCTTTCCTGTGTTGGGCTCTTGAAACTGCCACTTCCTCTCCCCGAAATATTATTTTCTTGGGTAATTCTGATTTATCTTTCAAGTCGTAGACCAAGTACCACTTCCTTAGGGGAGCAATGCTTTGGACCTCTAATCAAAGTCTGGCTCCTTTTATATTCTTCTGATACTCTTGTCCTTTCAGAAATATATTATCAGAACTTGCAGCTATACATTTTGTGTGTGTGTGTGTGTGTGTGTTTAAAATCTGCCCTCACCAGATAGTAAGCTCCACTACATGTGTGTCTGTTTTCTTCTCCAGTGTATGAACCATGCTTAGTGTTCACCTAGCACATAGTAGGTTCTTAGTAACTATCTTAGTAAAAAGTTCAATATGTCTGGCAGGTTGGCAATGTATCAGTCTTCCTTCCAACATGTTCATTGTCTTCATGTTGAATCTGGGATAAGCATTTGATGTTGGAAGAGAGTGGGAATGATTTGTTCCTACTGCCCATAGATAAGCATATTCGGTAGCATAGAAACATGCATGAGAACTGGTGACTGGCCATCCACATGCACTAATACACAAATGATTTCTACTTTGCTTAACAGAAAAACAGTGAATATAAAGTAGTATTAGACAGCTTTTCACTTTATCCAGAACTGGGAAAGAAACTCAAGGCTTAAAAATAAAAATCTCCCTGTTTATTGCTTTAGAGTTTATTCAAATTGTTATATACCATGAGCCCTTGCTTGGTAGCTTTTTGGCCAATAGGATTTCAGTATGCAATGCACTGATATAAACAACTAGATTGGCTTACCTACTTCTGATGTCACAATTTCCCCATTGGGAAGTCATAATTTTCTTGAAATCACATTGTGGTAATAAGAACTCTTGTTATTCTGTTTCATTATAAGAAAGATAATCTACCAAAAGTAAAAATGCTGGAAGGAGCAGCATACCTTTGATCGACGCAGACCTTTTTCCATTTCTGCGCTTTAATATCTGCTGCCAACAATTGGAGTTAGCTTCTTTGTTTTACAGTTGTTTTGTTTTTTGTCAGTTAATAGGCAAATGGAGGAATGAGCCTGCTTCAAATTACTCCTTCAGCTCCTAGTTCTGTGTCATCACGACTGTTGAGGCTTAGCATCTTTCTACTACTTAGCCTTCCTGACTCTAAAGGAAAAGCCATTTGGACAGCCCACCTGAATATAACCTTTCAGGTGGGAAATCGGATTATATCAGAATTAGGAGAGAGTGGAGTGTTCGGCAATCATTCTCCTTTGGAAAGGGTGTCTGGTGCGGTGGTACTTCCTGAAGGATGGAATCAGAATGCTTGTAATCCTATGACCAACTTCAGCAGACCTGAACAGGCAGACTCTTGGTTGGCCCTCATTGAACGGGGAGGCTGTACTTTTACACATAAAATCAATGTGGCAGCAGAGAAGGGAGCAAATGGGGTGATCATCTATAACTATCCAGGTACGGGCAACAAGGTGTTTCCCATGTCTCACCAGGGAACAGAAAATATAGTCGCGGTGATGATAGGCAACTTGAAAGGCATGGAGCTTTTGCACTTGATTCAGAAGGGAGTCTATGTGACGATCATCATCGAAGTGGGGAGAATGCACATGCCATGGCTGAGCCATTATGTTATGTCTCTGTTCACCTTCCTGGCTGCCACAGTTGCCTACCTTTTCTTGTACTGTTCATGGAGACCTAGAGTGCCCAGTGCTTCCACCAGGAGGAGAAGACGGATAAAAGCAGATGTGAAGAAAGCTATTAGTCAGCTTCAACTGCGAGTGCTCAAGGAAGGGGATAAGGAATTAGATCCAAATGAAGACAGTTGTGTTGTTTGCTTTGACATATACAAACCCCAAGACGTAGTACGTATTTTAACTTGCAAACATTTTTTCCATAAGGCATGCATTGATCCCTGGCTTTTAGCCCATAGGACATGCCCCATCTGCAAGTGTGACATTCTGAAAACTTAAACCTGGAGAATCTTCTGAAGATATAACCAAGTCTTTCCAAATATTAAAAATAAATGAGTTCTCTTAGCACTTTTTGTAGAGAAAAAGCTCAACTTCATCTTCTCTACCTAAGTACTAAAGGATGAAATTTGTGTTTTTAAAATAAAACTCCATATCATGCCCAGCTGTTTGAACTTGTTGTTTTTGTATTAGGTTGTTACTTTTTTGCCCTTATCCAAATAAGTGCATTCGTATATGTTAAAAACAAATTAGTCTTCAATTTAAAATGACTGTGACATTGAGGCCACAGAGTCGTAATGCTTTAAAGTTTTTTTATATTAATTTTACTTCCATATTTTTGATATCTATTGCTGTTAAATAAAATTTCATTGTAGAATTAGATCTGGATTTAATTCTCCATGGTTAATTAATATCAGGAAATCTGGTTTCCAAAGGTACTGAGTAGGTAATATGTTCTGAGTAATAATTTTAGATGATAGCACATTTCGTTATGTAACTAAAATATTTTAAATTACTGTAGGCCTCATTTAGGGCAGCATCACAAAAAAAAAAATCACTTTTGTTTGCTACAGCCCTTTAAATCCTAGCATAGTGAATTAGCTGTGGTAGCAGATTTCCCTTCTAGAAGTGACCATAGTAAATGCTTTTGTTTTCTTAAAATGGTAATGAGTGCGTTTCTGGGCATTTTAATATAGATCTAGAATGGAACTGAAATTTTAATTGTCTTTACAGATTGTATCTTTTGCCTTATTTTGCTTCTCTGTTTGAATAGATAAACACAAATACCTGTGTGTAACATTAAGAGGCTGAAAGATTTGAGTTCTGGTTTTGACTAAAATCTTTGTGGGTGAAATGCTAAACCATTGATATCCAACTTAGATGACACTTTGAGTCTACACAGTGTCTACTACACACTTTTAAGAATGGGTTGTATGGAAATAAAATCAGAATAATGGTCTTTTGGGAAAGAAAATGGACCACTGTGAACTATGGTTAACAAGGTAATATTTTCTTTTTATGCTGCTTTGGTTGGGTCTATAGGGCCTTTTCCTCCTCCTTTCCTTCCTCAAATTATTTTGATTCACATTTCATAAGAACTAGCTCCCTTGGTCCTGGTAAAACCTAACAAAACGGTCTCTTAGCATCCTGTGTGTAAAGATCAGACCTTTGTCTTCAAGGTCAAAGTTCTTGGTTTTTCTAGCTAGTGGATAAGAACCACTGAGATTACCCTCAAAGTGTATGGCAGCACCAGGGGTTGGCCATGTTTGTTAGTTCACAAGTCATTTTGGTCTTGAGTCATTTTGCGCCATTGATGTAAATGTAGCAAAAATAAAGGCAGAGCTGATGACATTGTTGTGTGTATAGAGGGTGGGTCCACCAGGGATGTTTGTTGATTTTTGGCAAAGGTTTTGCTCAAAACATCTATGACCTTTAACACTGCCGTTGGTGGTTAACTCTAAATGGGGACCTTGATGTTTTTCTTTTTAAAATCAATAGCTGCCTTTTTGTTTAAAATGAATTACACTAAACTAAGACTGCTACATATAATTTTTTTCCTTCTTCCTTTCTTCCCTCAAAATGTTGTTAGATCAGTAGCAGATGCCAAGATCTGCAGAAAAGAGATTAATGTTCTTTACCTCTGTCATCCCTATGGAGAGTCGATGTAAGAGTGAAGAAGTGAAGCTGAATTAATCTAACAGGATTTAGAAATCAAAATCCTCTTTTAAAAAATCAGAATCAAAACCAAACTGAACCAATAAGCCTGAGCAAGCAATTTATTAAATAAATTTAGTACAATGGTTTATATGGTAAATAAAAAATTGGCACTGTGACCAAATGTGAGTTAGAAGTGGTATTACAGATCACTGCTTTTACCACATAATCGTTCATATACTAATTTCTAATTATTTAAAGCTTGTCACTTTGTTACATGTTTCCTTGGTTTATTGTCAAGAAAAATGATAATCCTGTGGTTTTCTTGCATATGCTTTCAAGTTTTGTATGTGCATGTGTATGAATTTTATATTTTTTGTTCAAAGTGATACCTGTTAACGTGTAGCTCAGGGATTGAATTGATTTTACAACCTAGAAATCACCCAGAAGAGTATTTGAAGCCTTCAGGCCACTAAGGTTGGATCCAGCAGGCTCAAAGCTCTTCTCTAATTGGCTGTGTTGTCCTTTATGTCATAATCACATTACCCAACTGTAAACCGTATCCGGAGTTATATTAGTGAGACTGGAATTTTTTTTTTTTTTCAATCTAAAGTGTTTCTCTTTCTCTCTCTAATAAAACATCGGAACCTTATAAGACATCTTTAAGCATTTCTTACAAAAACATGCTGGAAGACAGTGAAACTTGTTTTCACCCAGAAGATTTTTCTCATGTTGTTATACTCAATTGATTGTCAACAGATGTGGAAGTCACATTTTTTTGTTGGGTTGGTACTTCAGTCTCTAGGTGAAGGGAGAGATGAATCTACGCAGGATTGGCACTCACGGAAACAACACTGCATCTTCCTGGCTTATGAAATTCAGTTTTCTTTGGCTTCTTGGTCAGAACTGTTGCAGCGCTAGTGCTGTTTGGACTGCTTACATGAACATATCATTTCACGTTGGGAATCGCATGTTGTCAGAGTTGGGGGAAACCGGAGTATTTGGAAGAAGCTCCACTTTGAAGAGAGTGGCAGGAGTTATTGTGCCACCAGAGGGGAAAACTCAAAATGCATGCAATCCCAATACCAGTTTCAGAAGATCAAAGAACTCGGAGAACTGGCTCGCACTCGTTGAACGGGGAGGTTGTAGCTTCTCGCAGAAAATTAAGGTGGCCGTTGAGAAGGGAGCCAGCGGAGTGATCATCTACAACTTTCCAGGAACTGGTAATCAGGTTTTTCCCATGTTTCATCAGGCATTTGAAGACATTGTTGTGGTGATGATCGGTAACCTAAAGGGCATGGAGATTTTGCACTTAATTCAGAAGGGAGTTCATGTTACAGTCATAGTAGAGGTGGGGAGAAAACACATCATCTGGATGAATCACTATTTTGTGTCTTTTGTGATTGTCACAACTGCTACTTTAGCATATTTCATCTTCTATCATATTTGGAAACTTTGGGTAACAAGGATTCAGAACCGGAGATGGCAGCGGTTAACAACTGATCTCAAGAAAGCCTTTGGCCAGCTCCAGCTTCGGGTACTGAAGGAGGGGGATGAGGAAATCAGTCCGAATGGAGATAGCTGCGTAGTTTGCTTTGAACTCTATAAGCCTAATGATACAGTTCGTATTCTCACTTGTAAACACTTTTTCCATAAGAATTGCATCGACCCCTGGATTCTGGCCCATGGGACATGTCCTATGTGCAAATGTGATGTTCTTAAAGCTTTGGGCATTCAGGTGGATGTTGAAGATGGAACAGAATCTCTGCAAGTTCTCATGTCCAATGAATTGTCTGGTAACCTCCCTAGCGAAGAGGGGACAAACAATGAACTTCCTCCTGCAAGAGGGTTGGACGAAGTGAGCCCTGTGGTGGAGGGGGAGGAGCCCCCTCCTCCCCAGAATGACAGGCGGCCTCCTGAAGTAGCGGAAGATGTTCATCCTTCACCTTGACAGCATGACCTTTGAGAAAGTGGATTAAACCTGTTTGTCAACTCAAGTCCTAATACGGACAAGCTGTTGGTTTGTTTGAAGTGTGGTTTTTGTGTCCCTTTCTGTTACTGTGATAACTTTCTCCATTCTTTGTCAAGCAGAAAAAGGGCCTAGCAGGATTTTTTTGTTGTTGTTGTTTCCTTTTTTGCCTTTGCTAAATGTAATATTTTGTCAGTGTCTTTCACTCCTATGAGTATATATGTTTCAACGTACAGGTGTATGTCAAAATCAAGGACAAACTTTTTTTTTTTTCCAAAGACTTTATTTATTTATTTGACACAGAGAGACAGCCAGTGAGAGGGGGAACACAAGCAGGGGGAGTGGAAGAGGAAGAAGCAGGCTCCCAGCGGAAGAGCCTGATGTGGGGCTCCATCCCAGAACTCCAGGGTCACGCCCTGAGCCGAAGGCAGACGCTTAATGACTGAGCCACCCAGGTGCCCCAAGAACAAACTTTTTTTCCCCTAAATGTTTGTACATATATTGGGGTCTATTCTGGTAGGAAAATTGTTAATATATTTGCATGTTCCTTATACAAAAACCATCAAATAAGTTTGGAAAAGAAAAATTATCTTATGTGCGAGGAAGAGTAATATTTTTTTGATTATGTATAGTACAATATACTACTTTTGAAGTCATTGTGCTGTGTTTTTTTCATTCTTATGAAAATTTTGCTGTATGGAATTTTATTTCTCTTGACAAGTGGTTCTTTGCAAGCTACTAGTACCTTTTATGTGATTTGTATATGCATAGTGATAACAATCTTAAATGCAAAACATCAGCTCTTTATAATTTCATGCACAATATTGCTTATAATTAATGCATGTTCATAATTTGTAGAAAAATTTAAATGATGAATCCTCTGATGTTTAGTTTTTTTTCCTGTCTCTTCCACCATACTACCCAGTTTGTTTCACCATTAAATATTTAAAATATGCTAGGTTATTTTGGAGATAGGTATCACAGTGTAGATGTTATTATGACATCTTGGGCTTATGTTTATTTTGTTCACTATTCTCAGGATCTAGCACAATGCTGGGCACTCAAATCCTTTTGGAGTGAAGGAATGAATGAGTACTTTATTCATAATGTAAATATGTTAATATGAAAAACTGGACAGTTTGTCCCAGTCATACACAATAATGAGAAGTTAATCCTGAAAATTTTTTCCCTAAATCACCTTGACTAAATGGAAAACTCTGATTTTTAGCCCAGAACCCATTATTTCAGTTTAGCATGCATAAATTTAACAAGGACCTTTGAACTCTCCTGGGCTGATAGTGGGGTTTTAGTTCTTGTGCAACACTACTGAGAGAACTGTTAGGAGTGATTTCTTGAGTTTAGGGCTGACACTGGAATTCAGAGACAGGTGGACGGGCAATAGTTGGTTCTAACCATAACATCAAGCAAGACTGAAAGAGGGAGAATCAATCATCTAAGGCTGGGGAGAATCAGCTCACAGCAAAATGTATTCAAGATGACCAGGTGGTGGGGGGTGAAACCTGACTGGGTACACACAAGCTTTTTTATACCCAATCCTGGAGAGCTTTGACTAAGTTAATCAAAGGGATGCCCTTTGAAGGAACGGTGGTGCACCCATACATACTGTGGAGGGTTTAGCAGGAACACTGTTGTGAGGATCTTTCTCCGTTTATCTGGGAGGATAAAGTAATATTCTGAGGTACTAACGATTGCATTAAAAAGACAAGACCCTGAGGACCCTTTGAGGGACCACACCTAGTAGAATCAGGATAAGTTGACTAAACCAGGATAAGTTCACTTCCTCAGACTGGCCACTGGCGGCATCTCTGCCCCTAGGGCTAGAAGCTCATGGGGGTGGGAGTGGCTTGCACTGGCTACACAAGAGATTGATTGGAGCTGTGGAAGTGCATGCATCTGGCTGTGCTGGCAGCCCCCGAATCCACGTTCTAGAATCGTTACTGTTCTGTGTCATCCTAGCACAGACTAACCTGGGGTGCGTGTTCTATGACAGACCTAGAACTTGAAGAACTTTTTGTTTGCTCTTCACACTAACACTGCTCTTGCGTTCTCTTTCAGTCCTTCTCTGCACCCGCATTAGTTTCTTTTCTTGATTCATCATTGTCAACCTAAAACCTGATTTATGTGTACGAAATTAACATTTACTCACTTTTATAATTCAGTGTCTTATTAATATGGACATTTAACCCAGTGTGTGCTTGTCTCGATTTGAGAATTTTCAGTGGATGCCATTTGAAGGGTGTTAGAACCTATGTTTGGGTCAGTGAGCTTGGGAACTGTCATTGCTGAGTGCCTGCCATGTAGCAGGCAGTGGACTAAGTGCTTTCCATTGCTTTTTCTTATGTCAGAACAAAACAGTTTTAGTTTTTGTCTTTAGAGTGTTGTAAACAGATCAATAAACCACTTTCAGTCTGAGTTTAATAACTAGGACCTGAAAATAAGACTGCTATGTCAAATACAAGGTATTCATTGTAGTAATTTTTATCTACTTTGGGGGTTATTACATCATTTTCTCTTACACATAGTGATGTAAATTTAGTCATAATGGCATGGGACCGTCATATGAAATACTCTGCTCCTAATACCAGTGTCATAATGGATTTCCCTTGCATTTCTTCTTTGTATATATTTTTGAATTCTCTAGTAGTTCGATTCCCCACACTCACCTCTAATGGGGAGTTGATGTTCCTTATAAAAATGCAACTTTTTTATTCATTACTGGGATAAATTAGGTTTAATATTTATTAAAGTGAAAAGGATTCTAAAGTACTTGACCTCTGATTGGGTGATGCAATAGGTGATTTTATGTTTCCTTGTATTACAGGTCACACTAAACTGATTGTATCCCTGTCTCTTACTATCGAATAATTACAAGGCAGTTGTACTAGAGGGAGATGTTGGTCAGCCATAATATTTACCATAGTGTGTGTACTTCAAAGGGTTTAGTGAGCTTGGGATCTGGCGTTTCTGATGGTATTTAAGCTTAGTGTATTTTCATAGGTAGACCACCTATAAGCATAATACCTGTCTTCACAACTGTGCTGTCATCTTAGACCTCCAGGATACAGTGCTCCTTGATGACTTCAGCTTCTGAGGTCAGCTTTCCTTATTGTTGATGATCAGGATAGTCCTGATTTCAAAGTTTCTCTACACCTGAATGTTCATTTCCCTGTTCAGCAACACACCATTGGTGTCACACCTCAGCTTTTGTTGTTTTTGAAAATTTCCCAGCTAAGAGCGTCTTTTTCAGAATTCTCTCTCTGAATTTACTTGACCCTCCATTTCCACTGTTTGCTCTTTGTTGTTACTCCAAGCAGGGTCCTGCACCCATTCTCTCTCAGCCCATCTCTTTTCCAGCTGCAGCCTAGAACCAACTGTAAGCCATTTGTTTTACTTGACCATGTGCCCCTGAATTCCTTGCCTTCTAGACTTCTTTACAGGACCATTTGCTGGTCCTGAGTCCTCTGTACTGATATTCACCAGATGTTTACTTCCACTTAAAAATTCTTTATTCTCTTGACTCCCTTTTTAAAATTTCTCGTAGATCAGTACTTCTTAGCCTCAGCTGCACATCAGAATCCCTTGGAAAGCTTTTAAAATTCTCAGTCCCCAGGCTGCACCCAAGACCTGTACTCTGGGACTCAAGCATCAGAATTTTTTTTTAGTTACCTGGTTGATTCCAGTGTGCAGACAAGATTGAGAATGACTACCACAGGGCTGTTTGAGAGCCTTTACGTTAATCAAGTTCTCCATTTCACCTTTTGCTTCCTTCACATTGACTTGTTTTCACTTTATTCAAAATATTGAGATAGAAATCTAAACATCAAGTCATAAATGGTGATATTTCATGAATAACAATTGATAAAGGCTTCTGGGACTATGAAGGGATGGATTTCAACTAGAGAAGCAAGGGACACTTAGAGAAGGTGGGAAGTATGTGAACAATAATAGTTTTTTCCCCCAAAGATGTTTATTGTTGGTAATTCAGGCAAAAAAAAAAAATCATCTAAGAAGAATTTAAAGTAAGAACTCTGATAGTGGGTTCCTAATATTTTTCTTTTCATGCTTTTATTTGAATTCCAGTTAACATACAGTATAATACTAGTTTCAGGTGTAGAAGTCAGTGATTCATGACCTATGTACAACACCCAGCGCTGCTCTTCACAAGTGCTCTTCTTAATCCCCATCACCCATGTAACCCATCTCCCTGCCCATCTCCCCTCCAGCAACCCAGTTTGTTCTGTATAGTTAAGAGTCTGTTCTAACCACAGGGTTTTATAAGGAAGTTAGTGTCCTATAGACTTTTGGTTAAGGAACTTGAAGACCAGGAATTCCAGAGGCTGTTGTAATAATCCAGGAGTGGTAAAGAGAAAATATGAATAAAAGCAATAGTACGTGAATCGGGTGAGATAAGTATAACATGGGTCACCTTCAAGATAATGTTCTTTGATTTAATTTGCTCATTTGTATTTTCTACCTCACTTTGGAATGACCAGGGTGTCACTGATTTCAAAACTTGTCTATACCTAATCCAGTTTAGCAACGCAGTGGATACAGAACGGAAGGGTTAGGGTCAGGGATCACTCCTGGATTTCTGGCTGGGCACTAGGATGATGCCATTCAGTGAGGTAGAAAATCGGCGAAGCAGGTTTGGGGCTGAAGAGGAGTCCAAATTTTGAGTATGGTGGATTTGAGGAATCCAGAGAATTTATGGTAATGTTCACTATACATCTGAAAGTATAGGTCTGTACAAACTAAATGAGGTAAGTGAAAACCTAGCAAAAGGCATGATGTATGCTCCCTACTCAGTTGTGGTGATTTTCTTAGGAAAACAACCCACCGTTGACTTTATATTAGTGGTGATTTACTGAAATGTAAAATTTAATATTGTTATTTTGGATTCCTTGATTTTATAGTATTCCCATGTACAGTGCTATATGGCTTTTTCTCTCAAAAACGGATGGCGAGAGTGGTAGTGATAGTACCAGCCTCAGTATAACAGGGTGCTGTTCCAGGCACCTAAGAGGTAGGAACTTATTGAATCCTAACAATAACTGAGGTATGCACTATTAGTGTCCCATTTTTTAGATGAGAAAACCAGAGACCCACAGAGGATAAGCAATTTGCCCAATGTTAAGCAGCTGTTAGGTGGTGGGGGTCTGTGTTTGACCTTGATCTGGTTTCACAGCTCCTGGTCTTCACCACTACACTACAGTTAGCTTGAAAAGCTAGTACTTAAGGAGAGAGTATTTGGATGAGTCCTGTTTAGAGGACTTAAGGGATTGGGCCTTAGAAGAAGACTCCCAGCTAAAAGGTATTGGGAGTGCTAGTGGGAGGGTAGAAGTGGTAACTGGTGAAATCTCAATGTAATTAGTGATAAAGGAGGGGGAGAGGGGGAGGATGTATCTGAGAAGGGAAAGTTGAGCTCCAGTGGGAAGCCTGCTTACAATTAGGAAGTACTGGTTCTGGAATTATCTCTTGTGTAAAAAATGAATTAGTTGGGGGGAGGGGCTGGTTCTGTATAGCCATTTTTTTCCTCTGCAGTTTGAGAGGGTTAAAAATCATTTTTGTAATTCCCCCCCTAATAATTGATACCATTCCATTTGAAAGTTCAATGATAAGCACAGCTGCCTATAGAAAAGACCACCATGCTTTTACATCAGATGACCTGTATGTGTGTCCTTTCTCCAAGACAGAACATCTCAGAACAATGGTCCTCAGGCCAGTAGTGGCGGCATCACTTGAAATTGTTGGAAATGCAGATTCTCAGGCCCCACTGCAGACCTATGGAGTCAGAAAATTGGGGAGTGTGGTGAGGGTCAGATACCTGTTTTAACAAGTCCTCCAGCTGATTTTGATGAACATTCAAGTTTAGGGACCTCTGCTGGATCTGTCAGTTACGTTCAAAGAAGAGTGTATCACACAGATGTAATCAGAATGAGAAAATATAAATGAAGATAATTGTGCATCTTAAAGCACTACACAGATAAAAGTTGCTATTGTTACATCAAGAGACACATTTAGGCATATTTCATTTGCCCAGCTTCTCTGATTTATGCATGACTTGTGCGTATAAATGCTTACTCCTTTCCTCTCGCGGTTCTGGTTTCTCTACTACCACCATCATATTGCCAAGAAATTTATGAGAAAACATAGGAGTTCCAAAGTAGAAGGTAGAAAAAACCCAAAAAGCAGAAAGAGCTTAGGGCAAGTCCACACGCTAAGTTAGGCAGCCCATACTGGGTAAAGATGGTTTCTAACACCACCTATTAGGGTCTGAGAATAACCTATTAAAGTTCTGAAAATAACATTTAAACGGGATCGTAGATGAGATGCAGAAAGGAATTACATAAATTCCTAGCTTCACAAATATGGGAGAGAGACTGAGTGTCGATGAAAACGTAGCTGAAGTTCATCTAAGCAGGCCACCTGAAGGTGTATGGCATCTTCCGTGGTTAATAGCACTGCTGCTTCTGTAGCTAGAATTATTCCTTTTCATGTTAATGGTGAGATCATACCCCTATGGCAAATTCATTGATAATTTATTCGTTCAACAAATATTGATTGACCTGGAAATACAGGGGTGAATCATACAACTCCCATTGCCCTAATGGAGCTTGCTTTCTAGTGGAATTAATATAATAGTAAAAAATGTAATACTTTAAATGGTTGTAAGTGCTGTGGAGAAAAATAAAACCGAAAACAGGGTAGCAAGTGTCAGAGGCAGAGTTGCAGTTTTAAATGGACGAGGCCTCACAAAGAAGATGAACGATTGAAACAAAGACCTGGAAAGAATGCAGGCTCTGCACTGGAACACGTACATGGGAAGTGCAGCATGCGCAGAGGGCCACCAGCTTAGCAAGGGGACCTGTCACTTAGTGGTGGTTAAACTGGAAGGTTGAACACCCTGTTAGAGTGTTGCCACCAGGAAACAAGGGGTGAGGCTGAGGGGAGGGACAGAGTGGGGGGAGAAAAATCCTGGCGCACACTTCCTGTTGAGTGTGAGCCCAACGCAAAACTCAAGTCCGCGACCTTGAGATCATGACCTGAACTGAAATCAGGAGCCAGACATTTAACTGATTGAGCCATCCAAGCGCCCTGTGGTAATTCAAGTTCTGAAAGGGCTCTAGGATTTGTAGCTTTGAAGTCCCTCACTATCCCGAAAACCCAATTCTGGGATTAAGAACCAACATAGTTATTCCATGCATAGTTGCCATCTGGTGGAAAAACAAATAACTACAAGGTATAAGCTACAGAAATTGATTCAATAAATATTTATTGAGAGTCATTAGACGCCAGAGAGATTGTAGTTTGGTGATTTTTGGGTTCATTTTTCTTTGACTTAGCAGAATGTTTGCTTTGAAGATTGACTTTCCAGAATTTTTTTTTTCATTTTCATTTTGGAACTTCATTTCTCTGCTGTAAGGAACTTCATTTCTCTGCTGTAAGCTCCTGGCTTATCAAGAGTAAATAACTTGGTATCCTGAAGATTCATATTTTAGAAGCCTAGGATATGAAAGAGTAGTAGCTCATTCTCTGGTATCCTGACAGTATTGTAGAAAATAAAGTGATTTGTTTTTTAGAAATATACTTTTTTAAAGATTTTATTTGAGAGAGAGAGTGACAGCAGGATCAGGGTGAGGTGCAGAGGGAGAAGCAGATTTCCTGCTGAGCAGGAAGCCTGACATGGGGCTCGATCCTGGGATTCCAGATCATGACCTGAGCCAAAGGCAGACGCTTAACCCACTGAGCCACCCAGGCACCTGGTTTTTAGTAATATTCTTTCTCAATTTCTGTGTCAACGTTAGTATATCACCTGTCTTCTCAAAATTTCCTGAGATAGTGTATCTGCGGCAGAGGGAACAGTATTTGTTTTCCAGTCCATTGTGGATTATTTTGTAAAATATAAATCATGTGTTTGACTTATTCTGAATTGCATAACAAAAATAACTCAGATTGATGGACGGTGTAGATGTATATGTGACAGACACGCTGGACTAAAATATCATTTGTAGAATCTAGGCTGGAGGTATATGTCAGAACAAAGGCAGTTACATGTTTTAACTTAGGATTTCCTCACATTTGATAAAGGAATGAGATTGGTTGAATGAGTGATTTTTCAAACCACTACAAACCTTTCTTTCAGTTTTTCTGTATGGACACTTTCATAAATGTTGGTGTAAAATTCTGCTTTTGGATGTCAGGGCGATGTCCTATCACTGAAAGTTTCTAAAAATTCTCTACTTAATAATTTGGGTACTGGCATTGGTCCATGGATTGCACTTCCCATAACACTGATTAAATTCTTAATTCTATAATACTAAAAAAGTTGTGTTAAAGTTGTTATCCGTGTTCCACCAGTGAGGAAACTGAGCCAGAATGCTGCAGGGTTTCACAGCTCGTATCTTGCCCAGAACGGCCAGGTCTGATTCCCCTCTGGTGTGTTACATTATTTCCCTGCTGACAAAAGGAGAGTGGCACAGAAGTGAGGGTGAGATGAACAGAATTACAGAATTGACGTTGGAATATTGTAAAGCCTAAAGACCAAGCACGTTTTCTTTGTTCTGTATAATAAAGGATTTATTGACCATTAGGTACTATGAGACTACAAAAGTAATATACTAAATTAAAATTTTTTCTGTATCATGAGGGAAAAAAATCTTTAAAGAATAGGCGGAATGAAATAGCTCAACCCGGGAACTTACTGTTTTTTTTGTATTTTTAAAGATTTTGTTAGCGAAAGCCCATAAGCAGTGGGGAAGAGCAGAGGAAGAGGGAGAAGCAAACTTCCCCCTGAGTAGGGAGCCCAAGGTGGGACTTGGTCCCAGGACCCTGGGATCATGACCTGGGCCAAAGGCAGACACTTAAATGAATGAGCCACCCAGGTGCCCCTTAGTGTTTTCTATGGTACTATGAAACATGGAATGAAATAAGAGTGAGGGCATGGGTTGAGAGAAGGTAGCATCTTTTTTCATTTTAGGTATTCATATAGAAATTTACTGTAGAAATTTACACTTGCTATGTCCTAGCATCCTTTTCCACTGTGAACATGATTTTTTTTTTTTTTTAAACCCTAAACCATCCCAGTCTCAGAATTGGAAGCCCAGTTGGTGCCCAGTGATCTTGCTTCTCTCTGTGTGTTTGTCCTTAGAGTGGCTTGGTGACTTTTTCAGTTTCAGGCTCTATTGTTACAGGGTTAAGGAAAGTGTGCCATTGGCTTAGGTAAGTTTAAGGAAATCATTGAGTTGGAAAATACCTATAAAGAAAACTAAAGGATCTGCTGTTAGCTGGTATTAGATTAAAAAAAAAAAAAACTTTCTCTACTGGGTGTTTACCCCAAAGATACAGACGTAGTGAAGAGAAGGGCCATATGCACCCCAATGTTCATAGCTGCATTGTCCACAATAGCCAAATCATGGAAGGAGCCGAGATGCCCTTCAACAGATGACTGGATTAAGAAGCTGTGGTCCATATATACAATGGAATATTACTCAGCTATCAGAAAGAACGAATTCTCAACATTTGCTGCAACATGGACGGCACTGGAGGAGATAATGCTAAGTGAAATAAGTCAAGCAGAGAAAGACAATTATCATATGATTTCTCTCATCTATGGAACATAAGAACTAGGATGATCGGTAGGGGAAGAAAGGGATAAAGAAAAGGGGGGTAATCAGAAGGGGGAATGAAACATGAGAGACTATGGACTATGAGAAACAAACTGAAGACTTCAGAGGGGAGGGGGTGGGGGAATGGGATAGACTGGTGATGGGTAGTAAGGAGGGCACGTATTGCATGGTGCACTGGGTGTTATACGCAACTAATGAATCATCAAACTTTACACCGGAAACCGGGGATGTACTGTATGGTGACTAACATAATAAAATAAAAAATAAATAAATAAAAATAAATAAAAAAACTTTCTAAAAACTTCATAATATTGATACGATGATAGGAATAGAATGCATATATCTCTTCAAAAAATAGTTTCATATGTTGCAGATCACATTTATGTTTATTTGAATATAAACTCTTCTCAACTGAACCACAAGGCAATGCAAGAAGATTTTAGTAATTTAGAGGGTTTAGATTTGCTCTAAGGGCATTAATTATAAGGATGGGTCATTTGAGAGCACCTGCTTTCTAGTTTAAAGATAGAGGTCTAAAGGTATCACCTAATTTATTTTTTAAATAAGAGATTGTTTGCTGTCAGTTTTATTATTTTTTTACATTTGATAAGGGAATGGGACTTGTTAAATCATTGGTTTCCAAACCTTTGGAATTCGTGGATCAGTGAACACCAAGGTCAAGTATAGACTTTCTATTTTTTGCCAAAGAAGTTCATTAACCACAATAAGAAGAAATTAACCCACAATTTATTAACATTGTATTATAAATAAGTGACTTGTTGAACCTATGATTTCATAATATTGAATAAATTTAACTTTACTAAAATTACTTGGCAGTCTGCATTAATTTACACTGAATCAGGGAAAACTACCTCCCACGGGGGTCAAAACACTACCTTTTGGATTCAGTAACTTTCCAAAGTCCATTACTACTAAAAGGACCTAATGATTACCTTTAAAATTTGAGTATTGAAATCAGACCTTACAGAGGCTTTAAAGGTGTAGGTCTAACGAAGCTCATAGCCTAAGCAGAGGAGACATACAGTGATGCGGTACAGAATGTGCTGCGGCGTGAGGACAGGTATGTTCGATCCCGTCAGGGAGGGTGGGGAGCTCCTCCCTGAAGGCTCAGAATAAAGAAATTATATCAAGCAGTGAGAAGCTTCACAAAGGAGGTAGAGAGTCACAGGAGAAAATTTTATCTCCTTATTCTCTTCATCCACTCCAGTCTGTTGCTCAGTTTAATGAACAGTAAGTTGGTAAACCCCAAATTGGATTGTACAGTGGGTAAGAGGAAGGCTCTCAGGTGAGACTGTCTGGGCTTAAATTTTCACTTTTCCATTCCTGGTTAGGGGATCTCTGGCATGTTTATTTTTTCCTCTCTGCTTTTTTTTTTTTTCCCCCTCCCTTTGCCTTCAGAATAGATGCAAGCACCTACTTTGTGTTGTGAAGGTTAATATATATAAAACCCTAGAATATATTCTAGCTTTTTTCAAAATGCTGTTTTAATCACGTGACTCTGACTTTAATGTTTGGAAAGCGTTCCATGTTCTTGAGATAAAAACCAGGTTCCTTCCAAGGCTTATGAATCCTGTCCCTCCTCTCTCGCATCTTCTCCTTCTGCTGGATCCTCAGTCCCTTCGCTAAAGCCCAAGGACCTTTTCAAGCCCACTTAGACCAGCTGTGTTCCCCCACCCACTATCCCTTGGTCTTCCCCACATTTCCAAATGAATTCCTCTCCATTTTCATATCTCCACTCACCTCTTCAGAGACGCCTCTGTGACCTCCTCAAATGAGTTCAGAACTTGGTTACAAACTCTCATGGCTCCAGAAATTTCCCATAGTATTCACTAAGCTGCAGTCATTTTAGTTTGTGTAATTATTTGTTTTCCTCCAGTGTAAGTGCTGTGAAGGTAGCAAACTCATGTCTTTGGCTCACTAGTACGTTCCCAACACTGAGCACATTGCCCAGCACATAGTATGTTTTGGTAACCTATTTATAAAACAAATGGGTGAGGTATGGGGGAGGAAACTTTTTGAGTGTTGTGTTAAACAGGTGTGCCCCTTTATTGGAACAGAAAATATGTCCACCGGGGGCACCTGGGTGGCACAGCGGTTAAGCGTCTGCCTTCGGCTCAGGGCGTGATCCCGGCGTTGTGGGATCGAGCCCCACATCAGGCTCCTCTGCTATGAGCCTGCTTTCTTCCTCTCCCACTCCCCCTGCTTGTGTTCCCTCTCTCGCTGGCTGTCTCTATCTGTCAAATAAATAAATAAAATCTTAAAAAAAAAATAGAAAAAGAAAATACGTCCACCAGAGAGGTGGAAGGGAAGACCGGAAAGGCAACTTGAAAGAGCCCTGGATGGATGAAGGTAGTGACACAATACAATGTCGATAGGGAGGGAACATAATGACTGGCTTTGGGCATGTGAAGTGAGCCGATAAATACTGGTGTTGATAGTGGAAAATGAGAAATTGGCATGTCCTGGGACTAAATTTATCACTGTTAAAAGGCTTTCATGAATTGGTAACACCTGAAATATAGTTTTAAAAACAGCCATTGTTTATGCACAGCATACATTATGGGAATTAGTAGTAGTTGGCATTATTGAGGAGAAAAAAGGCATCTCTTATATGTACTTTCTCCGTGTTTTTCTGGTTGAACGCATGCTGGCAGCCTTCCCAGGAACCATCTCATGGAGAGCCACAGTGATCTGGCAAGCAGATGATGTTTTTCTTGTCATTATATAATCCTGAAGAAAAGAAGCAATGCATGGATCAGATCAAAAGTAACACGTGAACAATAAGTGCTTCCGTGGAAAAGTGTATGTGAAGTTTTATTTGGACAGCTGAGCAGACTTACCTTTAGCAGATAGTTTTCTGTTGTAGTCATCACATTTCAGTTCTGTTATTCACCATGACTTCAAGATATTCTATGGCGCTTTTAGTATATAAACAGACCAGATGAATGGAGAGCACCATTGGTGGTGCTCAGCGGGCCCCAGTACAAAATATAACTTGCTAAAACGTGGAAAAATGGGACTACATGCCATGTTAGAGTTTTTTGATGTCCCTTTCATAACTCCCACACTGAATTGGTTGGGTGTTCAGTGGCATTTTCACATAAAGGTCACTGATGGGTGCTGCCAACATCTGTGGAATTACCAACCAGAATATAAGGCTGCCAGGGGTGAACCATTGATAGGCGTGGGAGGAGTGAGAGAGAAAAATAAGTAATGTTGCTTTTGGATTCCATTAGTCTTTTTTCCAATATGTGACCTTAGGCCAGTCACTTCACTTCACAGCTTCAGTCACTTAATCTATAAAAGAAAAAGATAAAGACTGCACAGGGTGATTGTGGGGACAAAAGGAGATAATATGTGAAGAGCTGTAAGGAGATAGAATACCTGCTCATCAGTGAGTTTGTCAGTAAACAGAATGCCCATGGCTGCTTCAGGACCAATATGGTGCCCTAGATGTACCCCAGACAGAATCTCTTTGAGGATCCTGGGGCTTACGACAGAAAGCTGGTATATATGCACCCAAGGCTTGGACACCAACTTATAGGGCCAGCCTCTTTATATGGCCACACTTTATCTGCCTTTAACTTAACAATTATTACTGTGAAAGGATACAAGATTAAGATGATTTATATCTACTGAGACTAAGTCCATCATTGTTAGTTTCATAACTTATAATAGCTGAAAAATCTTTCAAAACCATTCTGCAGTTACAGCAGATTGTCATGTAGGCATTATGTTTTGAGACAATATACATTTTCTTCACAAAACTAGTTTTACTTTCCTCTGTGACATTACTCATGCTTCCTTCTGAGATGTCTTTCCCTCTCCTATTCATGTGGACAAGGTCCATGTCTTAGGTTAAGCATATAAATAAAAATCCATAAACCTTAGTGGTTAATCGAAGTTAAACAAGTGCATGGATGGGGGAAATAATCGTCCATACCATTCATTCCCTCCCCATTTGCTCATTCCATGGATATTTTCTAAGTGCTTGCTCTTAGTACTTGGACTGGTGGTAGGTACTATAGATGCAGTGGAGAATGAAACCATCTTTGGCTTCATGGAACTTACTCTTTAGTGAGTAAAAATAAAGTGGCACTAGAACCTTCACTTAATTATCACAATAACAAAGCGATAAGTACTTTAAAGAGGAAAAAGGGTACTAGGATTGCATACAAACAACACAGGATCGGGCTAATTCAAGGCAATTGGGGAAGGAATCCCTAAGGAAGAGTCAATGGAGTAGGGTTCTGAAGCATTACTAAGATAATCAGATGATAATGAGATGGACAGTGTGAAGTTTTGGAAAGAAGACCAGTGGAGCTGGAGCATGGAAAATGAGTGAGAAAGAATGCCTAGTGATGAAGCCAGAGTGGTGGTTTGGAGATATTTGAAGTAGGACCTTGGTGACAATTTTGGTGGAAAGTCAGTGAAGAATTTGTAAGCTAGAGAAGGATTGAAATGACAAGATATTAAAAAAAAATACTAGTTTGATACTACTAAAGGGGGAAAGTTGGGGAAATGAGAGTTGGGTGGCTTTCAGGAAGACTTCTGAGACAGGAAGGTTAATTAAGAGGCTGTTGGTCTTAGCCAGTTGAGGCAGTGAGGGGCATGAAGAACTCTTGTTGGCAAAGATGATCTGAGAGGAACTTAGGAGCTGGTAGAATCAGCAGGGTTTAGTGGTAAGTTGTAAGTTGGGAAATAAACATGGAGGAGATGGCGGAGTTGAGAATGGTTTCCAGGTCTCAAGGGAAAGTAGTAGGTATCCGATGTTCGCTAAAGCAGATTGGCAAAGCAAACAAAAGCAAAAGTCATGCGTTCCATTATGAGATTTGTTCCACTGGCAGTCTAACCTTACAAGTACGGAGAGCTGTGGGTTGGTATGAGAGAGCCATGTATGAAGCTTGAGTGATACAAGGAACTTTTGGTGGATCACACTTGGTGATGGTGTCAGAATTGGGAGCACGTGCAAGGTGGAGTAAGCCAGACCTAACTGATGCTGGTTAGCACGGAGTCCTAAAGGAGAACACAGAAGAGAAAAGCAGTTACCTTATGATGGTAGGTCTTCCTTTCTCTACACCTGGGATCAGCAGAGGACCGTTACTTACTCCTGCTTTCAGATCATTGCTTTTCCTTCCTCGTGCAAAGTCTCTCTTGCCTTCTGGAGTGCATTCCTTCCAGCCATACCACATCTTCTGCATTCAGTTTTTTAGTGTGTATCTCTCTCACACAGGCATCCATAGCTCTGGAAAGCTGTCAGCGAGTTGCTTATCTAATCCCTTTCTTTAGCCTTGGAGAATTCAGTGTCTATAGATAGTCCTCACTTCAACAAATCTTTATTCAGCTCTAATTACAGAGCAGGCTCTGTATCAGGCACTGGATTCAGAGGCACCCAAAACCAAGTGTCTGCTCTGGTGGTACATACTATTTTGGGGAGACAGATACATATCTGGTGCCATGTGCTGAAAAGAAAACTAGAACAAGATGAATGGGTAAGAATGATGAATAGGCATGGGTGGGGGTGGGGGGACCTCTGTCAGAAAATGATATAACGGAGACCCACGTGAGGTAAGAGTACACCGTGTGGGTATATGAATGTATTAGGTATTGCTGTATAATGAATGATTCCAGAATTTAGCAGCTTAAAAATGATACTATGTACATGTCATCTCACAGTACCTCAGCGTTAGGAATCAGGGCATAGCTTTTAGCTGAAGTTTCTGCTTTGGGTCTCACGTGAAGTTGCAATCTAGCTGTTGGCTGAGACTGCCATGAACTCGCGGCTCCACTGGGACTAAAGAATTTGCTGTCCAGCCCACTTATGTGGTTCTTGGCGACCTAGTTCATGGAGGGTGTCTCTCTGCGTCCTAACAGCTTGCTTCCCCCAGCGTAAGCAATGGGAGGGTGAGAGCACCTGTCTTTTGTAAACTAATCTCGGGAGAGGCACACAGTCATTACTTTGTCATCCGTACCTTAAACTACCTCTCTTTCCTGACTTGTCTCCCTCATTGCCTAAATGTAGTTTCCCAGTCCAGCTTCTTGCTTTCTACTCTCTCATTTCCTTTTATATTCGTGCTTCCTAAAAGAACAGTTTGTTTGCTGTCTTAATTTTTGCAACTTGTCCTCTTTCCTCTCCTGCAGATGGGTTCCCACTCTCTTCCACACCAGGAAATTTCTACCAAAGGTGACCTCTGGAGATAACAGTCTATTCTTAATTTAGTTGATTTCTCTTATGGCATTTGATTCTCTTTCTTTTGAGATGATCTCCCCTCTTGATAGCTAATATGGTATTTTGCCATCTTCTTCTCTGACACTCCCAGCCCCTCTTGGGTTGAGTTCTTTTGCCAACCATTTAAACATAGGTCTTTCTTAGTTTTGTTCTTGGCTCCGTTTTTAGTTTGCTTTGTCTTCAGAGCTGACCTCCCACACACCCACCACCGTAGACAAATACCACACACACACAAATACGTTTGTTGTTCCATCTGTATTCGTTTGCTCTTTGGTTAATGGAATCTAGGCACCCCAGTTTTAAAAAATCATCGAATTTTTCCTGCCTTTCTCCATTCTGTAAATCACCAACATACGTTAATTCTGTCTTCTAACTCCCTAGTTGCCTGTCCCTAGTTCTCTAGCCTTTGCCCTAGATCCAAGCCCTTTGTATTTTCACCTGGTCTGCTGTACCTGTGAATAACTGATATCCCAGCCTCTGTTCTGGTTGGTTATCATCTACCCTTGATGCTGCCATCAGTTTTTTGTGTAACTCTAGTTTCTCAGCATGTTAGTACCTGGGTTGCCCAGCCATAACTGACTCTCAGTTATCAGAGAGAGCTCAGATCCCTTGCTTGGCACACAGTGCAATTTGCCATCTGATCTCTGTTGGTCTGCTTGGCACAACTTTTGCTCCCTTAAATTTGACCCTTAAATTTAATGCTCCTGCAGTATAAAAGTTCTCACATTGCCCTCAAAAGACCATGCTATTTATGCCTTTCTGTTTTTACTTCTGTTCTTTTGTTTTCCTGAAATGTGATTTCTCCCTTTTCCCTTTCAACCCACAGGTCATTTGAATCACGGGTCCCTGTCTTTGTTTTGCGCCTCCTTTGTCCTCAACCTTGACCCCAGACTATGGAGTTCATAAGTTCCTTTTCTTTCCTCCCTTTGCATAGCCTGCCATTCTTGCTCTTACTGTATTATTTATCCTGTCTCTCTCTGGTTGTGTGAGCTTTGAGGGCAGGGTCTCTGACCCATTCATTCTTCTGTCCCCTCAATACTTAGCAAAAGACCTAACACATGGTTACTTAATAAGTAACCATAAGTAACATGTAATTTGACTGAGTTAGTATGGCTTTAGGTAGGGTTTTATAGGGGAATTAAGACTCCAGCAAAGACTTACTATTATCCTTGCTTCAAAAAACATTGTTGGGTTACTTGGTAGAATTGAGCACTGAGTTAGGCAGAAGTTGAGAAAAAATAAAAATCCCTGCCAACTTAAAGTATTAGATACCAAGTAATTAAAAGCTTTTTCTGAAGCCAGCATTAAGGTATTTATATTGCACATTAAACATATCTTGCTGTTCCAGCTTCGTACGCAATTACCAAATTTTTAAAAGTTGTTTGTCTTCACTCTAAATACTCTCCCATAGAAAAAAATATTACTTATATTTCTGTATCAGGGTGCAATCTGGAGACTGAAACCAAACCACTGAGCAGGGAAAATTTAATCAGTGAGAGATTGGTTGCGATAGGTAGGGGAACTGGAGAATATAGGAATAGTAGATATAAGGAGCACAGCATCCAGGGAAGGAACAAATCTGGAAGAGGGTCCTGCTCCCCACATCTCAAAGCCTGGGATCCACACCTCATTGGAGAAGATGTGGCATGTCCTACTGCGTGCCTTCTGAGGTGCGGCACTGCAGAACTCACTGGGGATCTGCCAGTGGGGGTGGTGCGTTAGGAAGCCACCCTCGGGCTGGGGAGAAGCTGCCCAGCTGTGCGTGCGTGGCACATGCCAGGAGGTATAAGAAGGGAGCCCTTCTTCCTCCAGTGTCCCTCCAACACTTTGTTAAGTTGTGCTGACACAGGCAGGGTACTGGGAGGGTAGCACAGAAAAGTAACAAATTGACTACTTTGACTCCTGACCTTCCATATGTTCCCATTTAACAATACAAAAGTCTCATAGGAATTAAGAAAAAATACACGTGTGTATAATTTATCTTGAATTTTAGTTCCCAGTGAGAGTTGTGCAATGAGGTGAGGGTGACAAATTAGATGAAGACACCCTTAATGTGTCCCGAATTAGTTAATGGTATTCTTGGACAAAGTACATTATTGAACGTTATCAAAGTATCTTTATTTTTGTTGATCTACATTAAGTAAAGGCATTATTCTTTTTTTTTATTTTAATTTTTTTTATTATGTTAGTCACCATACAGTACATCTCTGGTTTCTGATGTAAAGTTCGATGATTCATTAGTTGCATATAACAGTGCACCATGCAATACGTGCCCTCCTTACTACCCATCACCAGTCTATCCCATTCCCCCACCCCCCCCCTCTGAAGCCCTCAATTTGTTTCTCATAGTCCATAGTCTCTCATGCTTCATTCCCCCTTCTGATTACTTCCCCTTTCTTTATCCCTTTCTTCCCCTACCGATCTTCCTAGTTCTTATGTTCCATAGATGAGAGAAATCATATGATAATTGTCTTTCTCTGCTTGACTTATTTCACTTAGCATTATCTCCTCCAGTGCCGTCCATGTTGCAGCAAATGTTGAGAATTCGTTCTTTCTGATAGCTGAGTAATATTCCATTGTATATATGGACCACAGCTTCTTAATCCAGTCATCTGTTGAAGGGCATCTCGGCTCCTTCCATGATTTGGCTATTGTGGACAATGCAGCTATGAACATTGGGGTGCATATGGCCCTTCTCTTTACTACGTCTGTATCTTTGGGGTAAACACCCAGTAGTGCAATGGCTGGGTCATAGGGTAGTTCAATTTTTAACTTTTTAAGGGACCTCCACACTGTTTTCCAGAGTGGCTGTACCANGACTTGCATTCCCACCAACAATATAGGAGGGATCCCCTTTCTCCGCATCCTCTCCAGCAATTGTTGTTTCTTGCCTTGTCAATTTTTGCCATTCTAACTGGC
>NC_048218.1:184922905-184923126 GCF_002007445.2 Ailuropoda melanoleuca | reverse complement strand
TAGAGGTTGCTGCCTATGTTCCCCTCTAGGATTTTGATGGATTCCTGTCTCACATCAAGGTCTTTCATCCATTTGGAGTTTATCTTCGTGTATGGTGTGAGAGAGTGGTCAAGTTTCATTCCTTTGCATGTAGCTGTCCAATTTTCCCAACACCATTTATTGGAGAGACTGTCTTTTTTCCACCGGATGTTTTTTCCTGCTTTATCAAAGATTAGTTGCCC
>NC_048218.1:184861131-184922805 GCF_002007445.2 Ailuropoda melanoleuca | reverse complement strand
TTAAAATGTCCATGCTACCCAGAGCAATCTACACTTTCAATGCCATCCCGATCAAAATACCAATGACATTTTACAAAGAACTGGAACAAATAGTACTTAAACTTGTGTGGAACCAGAAAAGGCCCCGAATCGCCAAGGAACTGTTGAAAAGGAAATACAAAGCTGGGGGCATCACAATGCCGGATTATGAGCTGTACTACAAAGCTGTGATCATAAAGCCATTATTCTTATACCTGTCTCTTAAAAATTAGTTTCAGCTTCAAAACAGTAAGTCTTTTCTAGGGACTCCTGGGCGGCTCAGTCGTTAAGCGTCTGCTTTCGGCTTAGGGCGTTATCCCGGGGTTGTGGGATCGAGCTCCACATCGGGCTCCCCGCTCCATGGGGAACCTGCTTCTTCCTCTCCCACTCCCCCTGTTTGTGTTCCCTCTCTCGCTGGCTGGCTCTCTGTCAAAATAAATTAATTAAATAAATAAATAAATAAATAAATAAATAAAGTATTTTCTATAGTGATGAAGCACAGCTGGTAAAGAGAGAAGAAACATTGTGTGTATGTGTTAAATATTTGCCTAATATAGAATTTACAACCCCTATTTCAGTGTATTAGCCAAAATGTTTGGGACTCAGGAATCCTTTGGCCATTGAGCAAAGAGAGGAAATAACATCTGTGTGAATGACCCTAAAAGGGGAGAAATCAAACATTGGGGAAAGGTTTGGAGTCAGGTGACGGTCAGTGGGACCAGTGAGGCCACTTTACAGAACATGTGTGCTGCTTACCCACATGCCAGACAGACCTAGTAATAGTCTAGTCCAAGTAGTGGGGTCCTAACTTAGAGTACCATTATTCTAAGTCTGTTCTTAAGGTAAAAGTTGACATTGATTTTTGTTTCATAAGCTTAACGGATGTAAATCATGCGGACTGCACTGAATAATCCTTCCGGCTCTTCTGGAAGAATTTTTTGTCATTATAGGAAAAACAGGAATAAAAGCAGTCTTACTGCTTCATAGAGGATTCTTAGGACTATTGATGATGGAATAGATATTTAATGAATCTTCACTGATATTTGTTGACATTTGGATCAGTAACTTAGAAGAAAGGAGAGGTTTAAGGCCAACTCTGACGTTTTGCACAGTAAGACCTTCTTACCTATCTTTTCCTATCCATTTCATGAATCTCTCTCTCTCTCTCTGGTTGTCTTTGTATGTTATTACCTGGTATTAGGGAACATCTAGATATTTTTTACACATTTTGCTTTTCTGTCATCCACTCTTACCAGCTGTGAGACATGTGCAAGAAATCGGGGGACTGGTGAAATCAAGAATGGGGATGGTTGCACCCCCAGCTATGGAGCAGGTTTGATTAAGTTATACATGCTGGGTATTGACTTGGATACCATGCTATTGGCCTTCAGATTCTCACTCAAATAATTGGGAACCCCCTCCCTGTTGAAAAACTAGCCAGAACTCTAAAGTACAGATAAATAAGTTGAGTTTACATCTCCAGTTACCTGCTTAACTCTGAAAGGATTCAGTTGCAGAGATGCCCATGACCTTCAGGTAAGGATGCATGTAGTTCAGGTTGGCTCATCTTATGGTTTCTCAGCTTTCATTACTGCCTCCTGTAAATATTTCTTCATTTTAGAAGGATGGGGTCCTTCTTTACGTCATTAGTTACCATGTGTTATAAAACATTTTGAGTCATTGTAGAATATTTGGTGTCATAATTCTGGCCGGATTGTTAAAAGCAAGGAATGTTAGTGTTCCTGCCTAATTGTAAATGGGTTTTTTGTGTTTTTTTGTGTTTTCTAGGTTTTTTTGAAGAGTGATCGAGTGGCCAGAATGGTTCAGAGTGGAGGCTGTTCTGCTAATGACTTCAGAGAGGTGTTTAAGAAAAATATAGAAAAACGTGTGCGGAGTCTACCAGAAATTGATGGTTTGAGCAAAGAGACAGTGCTCAGTTCATGGATAGCCAAATATGATGCCATTTACAGAGGTGAAGAGGACATGTGCAAACAAACCAATAGAATGGCCCTAAGTGCTGTGTCTGAACTTATTCTGAGCAAGGAACAACTCTATGAGATGTTTCAGCAGATTCTGGGTATTAAAAAACTAGAACACCAACTCCTTTATAATGCATGTCAGGTAAGTGGTCCATATTTCCCATTCCTCCACCTGGCTCAGATTGAACATCAAATACTTACAATCCTATGAAACTGTACGTTTTATAATCACTTTGCCTAAAAGTTGAATTTTGATAAATTGAGTAGTGGTATTTGAAAGAAACTTTGAAAGAATTATTTGATAGAGGGTGAAGAATATCAGTACATTCTATCCTGTAAATAATCGTTCCCATGTGCCTCGTTAGGACATTTGATTTTTACCTATTGGTCATTTAAGGGGCATGCCCCAAATAATGAAATGAAAATCATCTGTTATCTAAAAAAAAAAAAAAGCTGGGCAATTTATAATAAACAGGTATTTCTGAATGCAAAAAAACTTTTTTCATAAAGTTATGCTGGTTTTCTGAGTTCTATGGAATTGAAACTTCAGTATTTCTTTAACTCAGCCAGATAGAAATGAATGAAAATATTGCTGAACTACATAATTTAGAGATGACCAAATAAAAAGTATTTTTTTCTCTTCAGTTGTTATTCAAATCATACATAGGACAAATTGAATAAAATATCATGTTCCACATCTTTCATCTTTGGGCCCTATGATTTGTCTAATATATTCATTTCATATTTGCATTTTGTTTATTTTAGTGGTATAAATTATTTAACTATGCCCTAATATACAATTTAAATAGACAAAATTTCGGCATTTTGAAACTCATGCTTTAGAGTTTCACTTCTATAATGTACATACATTTACATTTATTTTTAATCTTTTCACAAATCTTAATTTCTGCATTCTATGGGTAGCATTTGCTTTGCATTACTATCTTGTGAATTACTTCAAATGAATAAATTGACAGTTAATAGTAAAGCAATGTGGCATCTTAAGCCTGTGAACAATTCATTCATCATAATTGTTTTCACTGTTATTAAACCAGGTAGTTACTTGATAATAGTGGAAGATGACTGTAAAACCACAATCTTCTGTTTTAAAAGATTAATGCAGCTGGGGATTTGTGTTTTTAATGAAAGAGTAACTCATACAGTTAAATATTGATGAACGTAACTTGGTGAAATCAGATTCACGCATTTGGTAGTTATTTATTGAGTATTTATTCAAGTTTTTGACTTGCTGGGTGTTGGGGAAACCAAGCGGAGCAAATGAAGACATTTGTTCTCCTTATCTCCATATGTTGAAGTCTAGTAGAGCAGATGGACCTCTAAAATGAATTATTACAAATGTATTGAAATTTACACTGGGTGTTACAGGGTCATAACATCCTATCAGTGGACCTATCAGGTTTTTTTTTTAATAGCAACAGTGTTATATCTTTTTATGTAATTAACTCCTTTATCATTTTATAAAATCTCTCTTTATCCCTGATAATTTTCTTTTTCTGAAGTCTGCTTTGTCTTAAACTAATATGGCTACTCCAGCTTTCTTTTGATTAGTTAGCCTGGTGTCTTTGTTTACTGTCAATCTATCTGATCCCTTATGTTTCAAGTGGTTTCTTGTAGACAGCATAGAATTGCCTCTTGTTTTTTTTGTTTTTCTTTTTAATCCAGTTGGACATTCTCTGTCTTTTAATGACTATGTTTAGACTATTGATATTTAAAGTGATATAGTTGGCTGGAGTTCTACAGTTTTAGTGTTGTCACTTCCTTCCTTGCATTTGTTCTTTGTCCCCTTCCCCACCCATTTCTGCCTTCTCTCATTTGAATTGAGCATTTTATGTGATTCCATTTTATGGGATTTTCCTTTGATGTACTACCTGTCTTTTGGTTTCTTTTTTTTAAACTTGTTTAGGGGTTGTTTAGTGGTGGCTCTAGGGTTTACAAACTGCATTTTAAAATATTAAAGTCCATATTCAAATAACACTATAAGGCTTCAAGTGTAGTACAGCTGTCCCATAATAGAGAATTCCCAATTCCTCCCTGCCATGCTTTGTGACATCTGTCATTTATTTCACTGATATTTCTGTCCTTCATTACCCTGATGTTTTTTATCATCTAGTATATTATTACTATTATTGCTTTAAATAGTTAATTTTTAGACCTTAAGAATAAGAAAACAAGAAAAATAAAAATTTTTATATTTTGCCTTCATTTTTTCTCTGGACACTCTTTATGTAGACCCAAGGTTTTGACTGGTGTCATTTTCCTTATCTTTCTGAAAAACTTCTTTTCACACCTCTTGCAAGGCAGGATGACTGTGATGAGTTCTTCAGTTTTTGTTTGAGGAAGTCTGTTTTTCCTTCATGTTTAAAGGGTAATTTCACTTGATATAGGATTATCAGTGAGCTTTTGTTTTGTTTTCTCTTTCAACACTCTGAAGGTTTCAACTCACACCTTTTTGCTTGTGTGCTTTCTGATGAGAAGCTTGAAGCTCCTGTGTTCTGAATTGAGTATTTTCTCCTTGTCTTACTTTACTGAGTTTGAATATGATATGCCTGGGGATAGGCTTTATGATTCTCTTGCTTGGCATTGTCTGAGATTTCTGCATCTGTGGGCTGGTGTCTGTCATTCAGTTTGAAAAATTCTTGGCCGTGATTACTTCAGATTTTCCTTCTGTCTCATTCTCACCTCCTTCTGATAGTCCAGTTATGTTTGTGTCACCCCTGTTTGATATTGTCCCACAGTTATGGGATGTTGTTTTTGTTGTTGTTTCCTTTTTTTTTTTTAAGTTTTTTTTCTCCCTGCATTTGAGATTGGGAAGTTTATATTGACCTTTCTTCAGTCTCACTGACGCTTCCTCAAAATCCTCAGGTCTGCTGATGAGCCCATCAAAGGCTCTGTTGTTTCTGTGTTACTGACCTCTAGCACTTCCCTTTGAGTCTTTGAGTTCCCATCTCTTTGTTTACATTACCAGTCTGTTCTTGCATGTTTTTAACTATTTCTATTAGAGCCCTTAATTTATTAATATGTTATTTAAACTCCTTTTTTTTTTTTTTTGATAACTATAACATCTCTGTCACCACTGAATCCCATTGGAATACTTGCTTTGTCTTTCCAGTCTGTGTTTCTTTTTCTCTTTTGGCGTGTTTTGTAAGTTTTTGTTGAAAGCCAGGCCTGTTGTATCAGATAATAAGAACTGAGGTATATTTGCCTTTTGTGTGAGGATTTACATTCATCTGACTGGAAGGTAGGCTGTGTTTGTTTATTGTAATGTTTGTAGCTACAAGAAGCTTCAAATTCTTCTAATGTCTTTGTCTTTTGACTTAAGGCTTTCCGACGTATTCATCTTCAGAAAGAGTCTTACAGCTTCTCCGCTGCCACACTGGAGCTGTGTTGGTGTTGTGGTGTAGAGTGTTGGGGAAATAGGGTCTGTTATATAGTCTGACTGCATCTCAGATGCTGAGTAGGCCTGTGTCTCAAGAGCTGTAGCCTTCACAGGTATTTCTGTCCCTTGTCAAGGAGCATGGCTTCCCTCTGCACCATGTGCCTTATTCCCTTCCTTGCTTAAAGCATCCCCAGTCTTTTTCCTTGAAGTTGTGCCTCCTATTCACTCAGGTGTTGTTTTTCCCAGTAGAAGAGATCAGAAGTCTGCAAAAGACTGTGGAGGGTAGCCTTTTCTCTTTCCAGCAGGGACAATTATTAATGATTGGCAAAGTCCAACCCCTTTGTTAGGTAGGAGAATGTGGGAGGTTTAACAGTGGCTTTTCTTTCCCCCCTTCCTGCCAAGTCCACATGGAGATCTTTCTTGGATCCCTACAATGAGCACTTGGTGGGGTTACTGTAGTGTGTGGGAGCCCCCTTCTGATTGCAGCCCCAGGAGTTTCTCACTCTCTGCACTCAGCTTCCAGTAATTTGTCCAAATTACTTGTCAGGTAAGTAGTCCTACTCTTTATGGTCCCCACCGACTTCTGCGGGTATTATAACTCTCTGGTTTTGATTGTGTCTCCAGGTGTTGGGTTAGTGGTTTGCCCTGCAACCTCAGTTTCCTGACAAGTCCCAGAAAAGTCATTGATTTTCAGGTTGTTTAGCACTTTATTTTAAGAATGGGAATGATGACTTCCAATGTCTTTACAGGTCTGAGCTCAAACTGCAATTCCTTTGGTTCTGAGATTTAAGAAGGATTAAGGATTATTTCTTTGATAGACTTGGGGAAAAATTAGAGAAATACTTGTATAAATAAAGGAAAAGCTTTACTTTGGAGTAACAATCATTTTATGAAATCAATGAAATAATGAAAATGGATGAAAACAGCTGAGATTCTTTCTCAGGGGCATGTGTGTATCTTTGTTCTTCCATTGTCTTTCAACAGAGGTTTAGAAAGAAAAGGTGATACAAAACATAGACAACAGACTGCCCTTTATAGGAAAGGAATTAGTCAGAGAAGAGGAATTAGTGGAGCAGGGGTTGGGGGAGTAGAGAAAGACCTTAAAGCCAGCTGAGCTGTTGGAACCTGGTTCCAGGTATAGGTCAGTGAAACTTACTCCACTTTCTTGACATCTCAGGAAAGGCTTTGAGACTTACTAACTGTAACTCTTCTGTGTTTGTTTACCCTTAGCTGGTCCCTTGTTTTTTGCTGGTAGTGGTCCCAGGAAATCTTACAGATGTGTGCTTGCTTCAGGGTCAGATGCGCTTAGTAGAGAACTGTTCTGCTAAGATGTGTAGGGTGGCAACAGCCCTATAATCCCTCCTACGTAAGAAAGGAAAAACCGGAATGTGAAGGGAGCGGTGCCAGAGCACAGCCTGATGCCAACGGGAGCTTCATGTGGTTATAACCTCATCCCAGAACTGTAGGGTCAGAGTCAGGAATGGAAAAACAGGGAGCTGTCTTCTAAAGAAGCATAGGTGGTTACATTACTTTTGATTAGAGCTAGGAACTTAGTAATTACCAAAATTAAGGCATAAAAGTAAAACATGAATGTAGAGGATATCACAATTAAATTATAAAATGAGGGATAATTGAAAGAAAAAAGCATTACATCTTACCAAAAAATAAAGAGTAAGAACAATCCAGATATTTCATAGACTAGCTATTGTGCTAGTAAAACTGCCTGTCACACTTGGGTTTGAGAGTCATGTTTGTATTGCTGCACATTTACGGAACAAAGTATTGGGTAGAAAAGGAAGGAGCTCATTCTAAAATGAGCAACATAACAGTATCAGAGTCTGAAATTGTTAGCCATGATTTACTTGAATCAGACTATTAGAAGTACAGTAAAGTAGCAAGATTGAAAGAAAAGCAATCTGTTAGTGCAAAAATTAATCTCAGAATAATTTTAAGGAAATATAGTGACTTTCAAGGAAATAGTTACAACTTGTTTTAAAGAAACAAGTTGAAATTAAAGGTATGTATTTTATAATCTTAAGTTAAAATTTTTTTCACCTGTTTTTAAATAAAATGTCACAACTTAAGTGGTACTAGTAATCCGCTTTTGAACAGAGATAGGTTATTAAAGATTATTTTAAAATGTGACAAAGGGTAATACAGTATGTTCAAGTCAATTAGTTAACTCAGTCTCCATAATCATGTACAAGGAGTTATAATAAGAAATTATGTGCCAAGCAATGTGTTGAATGTGATAGGAACACAGAGATGAGACCTTGTATTTGCTGGATTTATTTTAAAAGGAAAAAAAAAAAGCCATTGTAGGTGCCACAGTGGTGTGGTGAGTTCCTGGCTCTGTGTTCTTGAGGTTGGAAACACAGACTGGAAGAGTGTCATGAAGACACCAGAATAAGATGCTGAAGTATTCTAAGAGGAGGGATGAGCATGTGTCAGGTGTCCAAAACAGCATTTACACTTGGGGAATGCAAGTCTTTGTTGCTGCTGGAGTATGAGGAAGAGACGGGGCTGTGGTTTGAGATAACAATTAGCAGATGGAGGTTAACGGTCTTTCAAACTGGAGAGCGATCCAGTCCTACATGCCAGAGTGAGTGGTGGGGTACATAGAACTGTATCAACAGTAACTCTCCTCCTCTTCTTAATTTGCATTTTAAGAGAATTAGTAACTGAATTTGACAGCTGTCTGAATCCTCATCTTTTCTGCCCAAGGCTACCTTCATTCATCTTTCATAGTCTCATTCCGTTAACTGAAGAAAGTGACCCACCCATATCTACCCAAGAGTCAAAGCAAAGTTAACTGAAATCTTCCTCTAAATATCCCTCCACACAAACTTCTTATATTCGGAAGACTACAAGAACTCTGAGTGATACTCCAGAACTGTTGCATATTTTAAGAGATAAGCAGGAATAATTTGCAAATGGTTAAAAAGTATTGTTCAAGGGGCACCTGAGTGGCTCAGTCTGTTAAGCGCCTGCCTTTGGTTCCGTCATGATCTCAGGGTCCTGGGAGGGAGCCCTGCATCAGGCTCCCTGCCCAGAGTGGGGAGCGGGGATCTGGTTCTCCCTCTCTCTCTGCCCTTCCCTCCCTCCAACACGTGCGTGGGCGGCTTGCTCACTCACTTCCTCCAATAAGAAAAAAATTAAAATAGGTTTATGATACGCTTTCTCTAGGAATTTTAGCTTTGGAGTTTAAGGACTTTGGGTTTAAGAGTTTTAAGGAAATCAGCAAATCTAGGCAGTTTCTGTGTTTCTTGCCCCTCTCACTATGAGTCCTCCCTTGGAAGACCTGCATTCAGGCCGTCAAAGGAAAATAGAAGCAGCAGAAATGAGAATGGTCGGGGGAAGTTGCTATCTGCCTTTCACCTCTTTTTTTCCCCTCAACTAGTAGTGTGTGATTTGCTAATACTTTTTATTTAACATAACTTGTCAATTTTGGCAGAAATAAAGCACACCCTACAGAGGCAGTTAAATTTGATAACAAAGATACTTTTCAGGGGCGCCTGGGTGGCACAGTGGTTAAGCGTCTGCCTTCCGCTCAGGGCGTGATCCTGGCGTTAGGATCCAGCCCCACGTCAGGCTCCTCCGCTATGAGCCTGCTTCTTCCTCTCCCACTCCCCCTGCTTGTGTTCCCTCTCTCGCTGGCTGTCTCTATCTCTGTCGAATAAATAAATAAAATCTTTAAAAAAAAAAAAGATACTTTTCAAAATAAGAAAATAAAGCTGTAGAAATGACAGGTTATATTTTTCAAATCTAGGTAATTTTAAAGCTCAGAATGCTTGAGGAACACTTTTGAGTAAATGTCATGAAATGGTAATTATGTTTTAGGATACACAAGAAGAAACTTCAGACCTGAAGAATGAGTCGATTTTATAGTGTCTGATTTTTGAAATTCTGGAATTAATAATTGGAATGGCCATAATACTTATATACATGTTCACTTTTTTTTTTTAAGATTTTATTTAATTGAGATAGAGTGTGCACGAGCAGTGGCAGGGGCAGAGAGAGAGGGAGAAGCAGCCTCCCCTGTGAGCAAGGAGCCCGATGTGGGACTCGATCCCAGGACTCTAAGATCATGACCTGAACCAAAGACAGACGCTTAACCATCTGAGCCACCCAGGTGCCCCACATGTTCAATTTTTTAAATGAATGTGTCATGATAAAAATTAGATGACTGAGATTTCATTTAAATGAATTTAGATATCTGATTTGTACTATTGAATCAATTTCTTCTCTAAAAATTAAAAATTCTTGTGAATACAATTTTAATATATAAAATTATAGGTTTTATCAATCAATAAGTTTTGTTTCGTTTGACTATGCATTATTTTGTTTTTTACCTTTGGCCTATATGTAGGAGAACTACATAAGAATATACCTAAGTAAGATTTCTCCTAAAATTTTTTAATTTGTTTTTTCCCAAATCAGATGAGATCACAAATACAGGCTACCTTCAGATATTCCTTGCATTTATTTTTAGATTTTTCTTTACCCAGATCTAGCCTATAGAAAGTAGGGGATTTTCCAACTTTTCCATTTTTTAATTTTTTAAAAAGATTTATTTGAGAGAGAGAGAGAGAGTGCGTGCACACAGAAGGACAGGGAGAGGGAGAAGCAGATGAGGGGAATCATGACTAAACCGAACGCAGATGCTTAACTGACTGAGCCACTCAGGCACCCCCATTTTTTAAATAAGAGAACAGAAATCTTCAGAGATGAGGCATCTTTGCAGTAGTAATAGTGGGGGCCAGGGGGCAGGGAGTATTTTTGCTAATGTACTTTAAGACCTGCTCTTAACTCTTAATGAAAAGGATCATATGGATATACTGTTTCAAGTATAATAAGTAATTGTATCCTTTTCATGATTTTTCATGAAAATATTCTATCAAAATTAAAATGAACTATTTAAAAATGTCAGCAAGGGAAAATGCAAAAATGACAAGATTTGGTTCTTTGAAGGTGTTTGCATGTAGTGAGGAGACATCTATAAAGAAAATGTAACGGTATAATTAAAACGTTTGTTCCTGAGTGTATGTATACAGCATAATGTGAGCATGTGGATGACAGTATTTTAATTTAACAGGATAGTTTGCACAGATTTCTTTAGTGTCTACTCTGGCTGCACATTAGAATGACCTGAGGAGCTCTACAAACCACTCGACCCCTGGGCCCCACCTCAGACTAAGTGAAACAAGCTGTGGAAATGGGACCCACTGTCTATTTTTAAAAAGGCTTCTTTCTACGTTATACTGATGAAGATGTCCGGTTCGGTTGGGGACCCCTGGCCTGACTGTCCATCGAGGGCTTAATGCCATGGTGACCTCAAACTGTAGGGAAAGCTGAGAAACCATCTAGCAGTGTGTCCAGGAAGAAGACGTGATTTGGCAGGGTGGAAAACCCAATTTTCATTTGGAGCTTTAATGAAAGTTTAATGAAGATTCTAAGAAGGCACAAATTCCTGAAATTTAGAAGATGGAAAGAAATTTAACAGACAGGTGGAAAATAACATTTACAAAGGCACAAGGAGAGTGAAAAGCTTGGAATCTGTTAGGAAGGTATGTCATGTGTATTGCTGGAGTGTAGCAGGAGAGGCTGAAGAGTCAGGACTTGAATATTAAAGGGCCTACATGCTAGTCGGAAGAGCTTGGAATTTATCATGAGCTAGGGAACACAGGTAGGCTGTAAGCAATGACATGGCAGGAAGAGTTTGGGAATCTGGAAAGATCCTTCTCTGGGGCCTAAAGAATGGATTGCATATCTTCTGTACCCTGCCACCCTGTGGGCATGACCCAGTATTATTTAAACGGAAGTCTAACAGGATCTGCATGTTCATTGTTCAGGTCATCTCCGGGCTCTACTCCATGCCCTGGTGTGGTCCTGTTTTATTTCTCTGTTGCCCATGAAGTTCTCAGACTACTGGATTTGACCCTAGGAGCCTGTTTTCACGTCCTCTTGGATCCATGCCCTGTATTGTACTTCAGAATCCTGCTGGGCTCCCCCCACACTTGGGAACTTTGGCTTGAATCAAAATACTAGAGCACCTGATTGCCTGGAAAGGGACAAAGATAGAATCTAGGAATTCAGGCAGAAACTATGAGTCCTCTTGAGTCTATAGCGTAAGACCTACCATTTAGTAGAACTTTGGGTAATACTGCCTATTCCTCTCCCTCTCTTTTTATAGAAAAGGTAGTATGTTTTAATTGCTATCTTTCCATTTGTTTGTTTGTTTGTTTTAAAGATTTTATCTATTTATTTGACAGAGAGAGGCAGCCAGCAAGAGAGGGAATACAAGCAGGGAGAGTGGGAGAGGAAGAAGCAGGCTCCCAGCGGAGCAGGGAGCCCAATGCGGGGTTCAATTCTAGGCCCCTGGGATCACGCTCTGAGCCGAAGGCAGATGTTTAACAACTGAGCCACCCAGGCTCCCCTGTCTTTCCATTTGTTAATGTTTATATGATGCAGCGTTTGTTAACCACAGTCTGAGGGGGCATTGTGATTAGGGTTTTCTTTCAACATAGTGCCTATTCTAGTCAAGCACCATTGTCGGCTCTCAACATGTAGCATTCCCTCTTCTCAAGGAGCAACTTTTTGAAGGGAGAAGCGTGGGGGGAAATCAGGAGTTCTGTTTTACACATGCTAAAAACGAAATACCAAATGTCCATGTGGAAATGGGAGGTGGTAGTCAGGTGCGCAAATCTGAAATTCCAGTGCATGGTCAGGGATGGGCATTTGGGATTTGGGAATCATTTAGGTAAAGTTAGTGTTTGAAGCCAGGGGTCACTATGAGATCATTTTAGGAGACTGTGGAGCTCAAGATGATAAAGGGCGTAGGATAAAGTCCTATGGATACCAGGATTTAGAGGCTGCACAAAAGGGACAGAGCCAGTGAGGTAGGAGGAAAACCAGAGGGTGGTGTCAGGCAAGCCAAGAGAAGACATGTCAAAGAAGGAGAGTGTTTATGCCATATGCTGCTCAGAGGTCAGGTAAGATAACAATGAAGTGACCCTTGAATTTGTCATGGTAGAAGACGCATGAATTTGTCATGACTGTCCTGGAGTCAATTAAGGGTAGAACCAAGTTATATTTTACAAGATATCCCTTCTATGTAGTTCTTTGAATCATTTTATTAAATTTTTTGGGGCACTATGTGCCAAGCTCATGCCATCAGACTTTCTTCTTAAGTGTTTATTAATTTCGACTTTTAGAAATGTATGGCCCAGAAAACTTAACACCTGTTTCTTTTGGTAGATGGTTAGACCAACTTCTTTTTTATAATGCATTTTTAAAAAATCAATTTGAAAAGGCTAAGGAAAAGAGATTGACACATTCTCACAAAGGGTACCCGGTGATATTTAATGCTTTGAGCTGATTATCAAGGTCATAATATTCTAAATCCTCTTTGCTTTAGACTATAAAAAATTTCCATTAACCCTTATCACATTAGAGCAGGGCCAACTGATCATTAACTTAGTAAGTTTTTACTTGTGTAATGGGTGGCAGTAATAGATTCTGGTTATTTGTTATAAACTTATAGAAGGCCTTTATTATTGTTCACTGTTTAAAATGATGTCATTTTCTATTTGTGAGTGTTTTCATAATTCTGATATGAATATCTCCAGATTAATAGGGCTTACCTTTCAGTCTGTGAATCCTCGTCAGAGGTTTGTGAACTCATTTTGTACATGGTATGGTACCAAGAGCAATATTTTTTTAAAAATACGGGTAGGTTCCCTACCCTGTTTTTGAGAAATGAGATGCTGTGATTGTTGCACTGAGTTAGATCCACTGAAAAATACTGCAGTGATTTAAAAAAACCAAAAAACAAAACTCACTCTGCTTATTTTGAATATCACTGCCTTTTACCTTTTTCACATAGGTCAGCTCCTCTTTCCATTCTGTCTCGCTATAGCCCAGGGCAAACTGATGAGTCTGAAACTCCTCACACACAGTAGGTTCAAAATGCCATTTTTTTCTCATCCTAAATGTGGTTCTCCTTCTGTTTGTGTTGAGCTTCCTGACTCCTGGCCATCAGTCCTTTTATGTCTTCCAGCCCGATTACCGGCACTGCTGTTTTCTCCGTAATACTGCATCATCCCTTCCACGTCCGTGGTCCTTGCCATAGCTCAGGACGTTAGTACCTCCCAGATGGAGGATGGCAGCAACCTCTTAACCGCTTCCCCTTTCCAACTTTACATATTTTTGTTGCCAGATTAATATTATTGGAGCACTATCCTGTTCTCCTCATGATCCAACTTTGAATAGGAAAAAAAAATGGCTCCTCTCTGTCAACCGAATGAAGTTCCTACCCGTGGGTGTTCCATCTGGCCCCCACCTGTCTTGCTTATGTTCTTTCTCGTGTAGCAATTCTTTACATACCCTGCGTTCCGTGTAAACTGAATCACTCCCTGTATTTTCTTGGATTTTAATTTTGTCTCCTATTATTCTCTTCACTTGGAATTCCCCTTCTTCATTCAAGACCCAAGAGAAATTCCACTTCCACAAAGGCTTCCCTGCTCCCGCCCTCAGTCTTTTTTCTTAAATATTGGGGGAGAAGGGAAAAAAAAGGAGGAATTTACAATTCCTTATTATCCAAAAGCCTATCCTATTCTACTTTGTATTATATTCATATATAATAAATTCTTCACTTTAATAGCTTGAGCATAGGCTATTTAATCTTTGTACCATTAATTCTACAGTAATAGTGTGTTTCCTATTGTGGGTACTCACAGATAGTTGAATGACTGAAAGAATGGAAATTGAGTGTGTGGCATTGGGAATGGTGTGGAGCATTTCAGTTGAATCCTGCAGTCAGACTGCCCTGCCCCTTACTAACTGTGTGACCGTGACCTGGGAAAAATGCGTAAAGCAACCTGTGCTTCAGATTTTTCATCACTAAAGTGGGATAAAGTTATGACCTGCCCCAAAAGGTTGCTCTGAGGCTTAAGTGCACATGTAGGATGGTCCTTACATGTAGTAAGTGCTGTATAAATTTGGTTTTTACTAGTCCTGATGAGGCTAGGTTCTAATGTGCTCTGACAAGTTTCTCTAATATCCCTGGTAGTGTCTGTGTTACTTAATACTAGACTTTCAATTTCAGCATTACTTAATTATTAATGTGAATGTGAACCTAGCTCATTACTTCTGTCCAGAAGATAAAATGTTAATATCAAATGAAATACTAGAGAAGATTTCATGATGTAAAAAATTTGCCACCTACCATTTTAGAGAATATGCATGCATTGTCTTCAGGCTATTGAAGTCCCATGGTTTTTATGTTTGAGGTTAAATTCTTATGTTCTTGCTTTTGAACATTTTGATCCATTATTTAATATAGTTTAGTTCCGTTCACATAGGGTAGTTTTATATCTAATTAACTCATTCATCTTTTCCCTACTTTTTAGGATTCAAATGAAAGTGTGGTTTGGGAAATGTACTTTTCTCCCCAGTTTTATTGAAAAATAATTGACCTATTTCCTCGTATAAGTTTGACATGTACAACATGATGGTGTGATTTACATACACTGTGAAATGATTACCCCCTAGGTTTAGCTAGCCTCCATCTTCTCATATAGATGAAATAAAGAAAAGATATGATTTCCTTGTGATGAGAACCCTTTTAACAGCTTTTGCATATATTCTACTGCAGTATTAGCTATGTTCCTTATGACGTACATTATATCCCTAGTGCTTATTTATCTTATGACTGGAAGTTTGGACTTTTTGACCACCTTCCTCCATTTTCCCTCACCTCCTCCTTCCTGCCTTTGGTAACCACAAGTCTGATCTCTGAGTTTCGTTTTTTAAATTAGGGGAAAAAAATGTTTTTTAGATAACACAAGAGTGAGATCATACATTATCTATCTTTCTTTGCCTTATTCTACTTCACATAATGCCTTCAAGGTCCGTTCTATACTACCGCAATGGCAGGATTTCCTCTTTTTTATAGGTGAATAGTATTCCATCGTATATATACACCACAACTTCTTTATCCATTCATCCAGCGATGGGCATTTAGGTTGTTTCCATGTCTTGGCTATTGTAAATAATGCTGTTATGAACATGGGGGTGCAGATATCTTTCCAAATTTGTGTTTTCATTTCCTTGGACATATTCCCAGAAGTGGAATTGCTAGACCATATGGTGGTTCTATTTTTAATTTTTTGATGATCCTCCATACTGTTTTTCCATAGTGACTGCCCCAATTTATAGTCCTACCAACAGTGCACACAGGTTTCCTTTTCTCCTTATCCATGCCAACATTTGTTATCTCCTGCTTTGATGATGGCCATTCTAACAGGAATGAGGTGATATTTTTGTGATTTTAATTTGCATTTCCTTAGTGACTTGTGAAGTTAATCATGTTTTCATGTACCTGTTGGCCTTTCATATATCTTCTTTGGAGAAATATCTATTCAGGTCCTTTGTTCATTTTTTAATTGTGTTTTTTTTTTGGCTTTTGATTTGTATGAATTTTTTATGTATTTTGTATATTAGCCTCTTAACAGATGTATAGTTTGAAAATATTTCTTCATAGGTTTTCTTTTCAGTTCAGTGTGATATAGTTCTACTTATTTATATTTGATTTTGTTGCTTTTGTTTTAGGTATCATATCCAAAAAAGTAATTACCAAGACCCAGGTCAAGGAGCTTTTATTGCTGTGTTTTTTCCTAGGATTTTCATGGTTTCAGGTCTTTCTTTTAAGTCTTTAATCCACCTTGAGTTAAAGTTTGTGAGGGGTTTAGGCTATGGGTCCAGTTTCATTCTCTTACATGTGAATATCTAATTATCCCAGCATCATTTATTAGAGAGATTGTCTTTTCTCCATTGAGTATTCTGGGCTCCCTAGTGAAATATTAGTTGACTGTACATACTTGGGTTCTCAAATTTCTGGGTTCTCGAATCTGTTCAATTTGTCTTTGTGTGTGTTTTTCTGTCAGTACCATACTATTTTTTATATCTACAGCTCTATAGTATATCTTGAAATCAGAAAGTGTGATGGCTCCTGCTTTTGTTGTGTCTCAGGACTTCTTTGGCTTTTCAGGGTCTTTTGTGCTTCTGTATAAATTTCAGGTGTGTTTTTTCTACTTCTGTAAAAAAGAAATGCCATTGGAATTTGGTAGGGTCTTCCAGTCCATGAACACAAGATACCTTTCCATTTATATATGTTTTCTTCGATTTCTTTTATCTATCAGTGTCTTGTAGTTTTCAGAGTAGAGATCTTTCACCTCCTTAGTAAAATTTGTGGCTAATATTTTATTCTTTTTGATGCTATTTTATTGGTATTTTCTTTTTCAGAGAATTCATTGTTAGTGTACAGAAATGTCACCGGTTTTTGTAGGTTAATTTTGTATCCTGTAACTACTGAATTCATTGATTATATCTAACAGTTTTTTTGGTTGAGTCTTCAGGATTTTCTGTACATAAAACTATATTCTGTACAAATAGAGACCATTTTACTTCTTTGCAGTTCTGATACCTTTTATTTCTTTTTCTTGCCTGGTTGCTTTAGCTAGGACTTCTGGTATTATCTTAAATAGGAGTGCTGAGGGTGGCAACCTTATGTTACTCTTGATCTTAGAGAAAAAGCTTTTAACCTTTCACCATTGAGCATAATGTTAGCTGTAGACTGGTTTATTATGCTGAGATAAGCATGTTCCTTTTTCCTTCTGGGAAATACCTTTTTAAAAGTCTTAGACTTGTTCTACAAGGACCATGGCAGAGCTACTATTTCTGAGTCAGGCTTTTTTATATATAATCTGGAAGATCAGATCGATATAAGGGAATTTTTCAAATGCTTTGCATCTAGAAGACATAATGGTACCTGAATCATACATAACATCATATATGCAATGTGGTTCTCTTGAGGGTATGGGAATAACTTCATTTTCTTATTACATTCTTTCTGTTGCTTGAAATTACAAAATGTTTATTACCATGTTTTTGGCTTATCTCTGTGATTAAGACAAAGGGAGGGATGGGATTTTTGTTTTTTGAGGGAAATTGACTCACAGAAGATGGATCAGCTTGGAGGGGATGTTAGGGTCCAAGAACCTTGTATTTATTCTTTATATTTGCATTAAAATCAAGACCAGTTATGTGAATTCCTCCATTCAAGATGAATTTATTTTACTCCTCTTGATGACCTGACAAGGGACCTTCATTGCAATTTGAGGCAGAGGTCATAAACACCTGAAGTTCAACATTAAGAGGAAACTATGAAAGATAGGTCATCAGATAGTACCTGCTTTATTATTAAATGATTGGTTAGGTAGTCTCAGATTTGGAGATTGATCAAGACAATGAAGGTAGGTTAAGAAGAATGTCCCAGGCAGAAGAAACACAAGCAAAATGCATCACTGGGAAAATGTAACATCTTCGGTAAACATTGAACAAACTAATTTGTATAGATAATGGAATTATCCAAGAGATTGAGAAGAGAATGGAATAAAATTTGGGTGGACCAGAATACTAGTCTAAAGTGTTCAGGTATCATTCTCTTTATTCATTTTCAGTTGTTCATTTAAACCCTCATCTCCTTTCTTTTTCCTTACCTCTCTCCCTTTTCTGAGATTATAGCCTGATCAAGGGTAGTGGGAATGATATGTAGAAATAGGGAGCCATGATGAAGAGTGGATGATAAAAAACAGGTTCACCTTTAGTATGAGGACATTGTGGGTGTCTGAAAGGCCTTACCTTTAGTTGGAGAGCTGGAACTCAGGTGAAAGGCCAGTGGTATGTATTGACTTACAACATGTTTTGGGAAATAACTGGAGATATTCTGATGTCTAGAACAGCCAAGGACCTGCGTGTGTGTTTGTAGCATGGGGGGTGGTGAGGCAGCATAGAAAACAGAGATAATCAGAGTCACTAAGGTAGAGTTAGGCTCTATTTTTATGATAAATTGTGGTTCAAGTAATAATAGAGAACACAACTGATTGGTGAAGTAGATTAACAAAGCGTTTGATTGGTGGTTTTAGGTTCTGTTTTAAAATCCATGTATATTTGGTACGGTCAAGTAAACACTGGGCTGCTAGAATATGATAAAATTTGATAAAGCATTGGTTGGAGGGTTCTTTTGGAATTAGTGTTAGGTTTGTGCCAGTTACTTCTGGTGATATATTATCTGTAAATGACTAGATTTATAGACAATACAGTGGACCAGCATATGAACTAATCTCAGGGAAAACACTAAGTTTATATAACAAATCCTAGTCTACTTGCGTTCTTCATACTGAAGGATAAAGATGAATATTACGAGACAATAACAGAATATAATTTGTTTGAAAAGTATGCCATAATTAGAGTGTGATGTCACAGAAAAAACTAATTTCTTCAGTGGGGAAAAAGGACATAATTGAGTAGAGTCGGCATGTATGAAGGCGTCATTATGGGAAAAATAGCTATTAATTCCTTTTTTTAGTGATTGACAATGTTAATATAGTTATCCTGGTTCTAGAAAATAGATTAATGAGAGAGGGTAATGATGCTAAACAATGCTGTGAAAAGTGCTTTTTATAAATGATCTTTTTTTTAAGTTATGAGCAAATTTAATGAATTCAAGTATTAGATATTTGTAGTTTTTAAAGCATTGGAAAAAATATCACAAGTTATAAAATGGAGGTGTTGGGTGAAACTTGGTAAAGTTATTTTTATGCTGTTTAAAATTTTCGTAACTGTAAGAGAGTTGGACACCACATAGGCTCTGGGTCCTCCTGAGGCCTACTGCAAAGGGAGTTTTGCTGATCCCTGCAGTCTCTTGGAGCTTGTTTCCCATGACGTGAGGGGAATATGGGATTGGATATTTGCAAGTCAAGACCCATACGCTGCTGCGGTAGGTCAGCATTTTCTCTATTCCTCAAAGTCAATTTTTTAGTATTTCCCTCTTTGCAAATCCATCGTGATGCTAATCAACCTGGAAACACATCTCTTCCATCACTGAATTCTTACAGCACCTGATCAGTAGCTTGTGGCAATTATATTCTGTTCTGTGTACTCTTTTCACTACTTTTGATATGAAGTGCGAGCTCCTGGAAGGCCCTTACTTTTGTAGCTATTGAAGAGCCTTCATAGTGGTTGCTGTACGGTGGGTGTAAGAAAGGGTAAATAGTAAAGTAACTGGATCATTGCTAACACTGTTGAGAGCCTATGTCTTAGTGTCCCTTTACAAAGATTTAACAAATCTCTAAAGGGTAAGGTTGATGATGTGTAGGTCTGAGGTGACCATCTTCCATGGCTTATGTTTTAAAAAGACACATAGCCTCTACTAGAAGAAATGGATAGAGGCTTCTAGAAAGATTTCCCCACAGCATGGTTCTTTACCTCTTTTGAGTTAGGAAGTTGCCACCCCTTTGAGCTATGGAATTCAAACCATTCCACAAGGGGGAAGAAAGGCATAACTCTACAAAATTTTTCTCACAACTTGAGTGATTCAGATTCCCAAAGGTCCAGGTTAAGAACTCCCTAGCCTAGAGAATTTTAAATGTGGAAACCATGAGCCCTATGTAAAGAACAGGAGGAAAAATATATATATTTCTGTATTAAACATTTGTCAAACTAGTAAAATATTTTCATCATTGAAGTGGTCATTGATTTTTGGAAATGGCAATTAATGATTTTTGAAGTGGTTACTGAAATTGATAATTTTCAACTGATAATTAAAAATGCTTTGTATAATAGATACTTGAGGCATTGCAGAGAATACAGATACATTTGGGCACCTGTTATGGTCCTAACCATTGACTGACTCTTTTTAGAAGATGTGAAAAATATTCTGTGACAGAGGATTCTAAATGTGGAAACAGTACTTCCTCTGTAATGAATAGGAGGAAGATAAAAGTACATTTCCTGTGCTAAGTATTTGCTATTCCAGAAAAATATCTTGATAATCAAAACAGTAATTGATTTTGAAGTGGTAATTGAAATTTATAATTTTCAATTGACAATTGAAAATGCTCTGTGTAATAGATACTAGGGGCATTGCAAAGAATAAAGATACATTTGGGCATCTTTTATGGTCAGGGTTGAATGACCCTCTTTAAAAGACATGTAAGATGCTCTGTGCCAGGAAAGGACATCTGCGAGGTAAGTAATCTATTGTCACAATGTGTTGAAATCAAGAATTTAAAGAAAAGCTAAAAAATGAACTTGTCTTCATAGAGTGAGGCTTGCATCTGGGCCCTGCCATGAACTCCAGAGTCCACATATTCCCCATTTTCTTTATCTCATACCCCAATTCAGGCACTAGAGACAGATGTGTTACCCAGCATTTAAAATTTATAGTGTCCCCCATCTATAAATCCTCTATCTGGTCTTTATTTATTTTGAGGAGGTTGAGGTGGAGGAAGTGGTGTAATAACCCAAGTTCTCTGGAGGGTTCAGAAAAGAAAAGACATTATTTGCGCTGTAACCATATGTACAACTGCTCTGGTGAAAGGGGATCTACTTGAAGTGGCCAGTAAAACCCTCCACCACAAAAAAAAGTAGAGTCCTGGCCAAGGAACTCAGAGTACCTGAATTCTGGTCTGCTTAAATAATGTAATTGAGGTTTCACTCTACATGACTCTGGATTGGATTGGATTGGATTGGATTGGATTGGATTGGATTGGATGGGATTGGATGGGATTGGATGGGATTGGATGGGATTGGATGGGATTGGATTGGATTGGATTGGATTGGATTGGATTGGATTGGATTGGATTGGATTGGATTGGATTGGATTGGATTGGATTTCGGCTGTGACGAAAAAGAAAGGTCAAAAATGACACCTAAGTTTTGGACTTGAGCAACTGGATGGATAGATGTGCTATTTATATGACATGGCATTATTCATTGAAGGAGTGATTGGTATGGGGAGCTGGAAGTCAGGATTGCATTTTGGGCTTGTTAGTCTTCATGAAAATTGAAATGGTAAATAAGCAGTTGGAACTATAAGTCAAAGTCTCCTGAAGGGTTGGAGCTATAGATACATGCTATTTATGACCATGTGCTTTGAGGAAAGCACCCAGGTGGTGAATGTATAGATTAAGAGATCTGAGGCCCCCATCCAATATTTACAAATGTTAACCTCTCATGGAAGCACATCTCCAGTTTCATATTGGAAATTAAAATCCATTTGCCTTATTAGAATTTATTTTTAAACATTTTGAAAAGCAGTACACTATTAAAACCAACCAACAGGGGATTGGCTGGAGGGAGGTGGGTGTGGTTATAAAAGAGCAACATATGGTGTTAAAACTCTTCAGTGTTTTGGGGCAGCTGGGTGGCTCAGTCGGTTGGGCATCCCACTCTTGGTTTAGGCTTGGGTCATGATCTCGTGGCCCCATGTCAAGCTCCGTACTCAGTGGGCAGTCAGTTTAAGGATTCTCTCCTGTCCTTCCCCTCACTCACACATGCTTGGGCACACGTGCTCGCTCTCTCTCAAATCTTAAATATTCTTCAGTGTTTTGACTGTAGTGGTGAATATATGAATTTAGATAAATAATAGGTTAGTACAAATGCTTAAACATAAAACCAAGAAACTCTGGATAAGATGGATGATTGTATCGAAGTCAGTATCCTGGTTGTGATATAATAGTACAGTTTTGTAAGATGTTGTCATTGGAGAAAACTAGGTAGCGTATAATGGGTGTATCTGTTTCTTATAACTGCATGTGAAACTAACTTCAATTGATAAGTCAACTTTTAAGAAAACATAATTATGTAAGCTTTCAATTAATTTAAAAACAAAGATAAACACTCAAGAAAACAACGGGTGCTTGGATGGCATAATTGGTTAAGCATCCACTCTTGGTTTCGGCTTAGGTCATGACCTCAGGGTCATGAGATTGAGCCCCAAGTTCTGCTCTGTGCTCAGTGAAGAGTCTGCATAAGATTTTGTCTCCCTGTTCTTCCCCTCCTGCTTGTGAACACAACGCTCTCTTTCTAAAATAGTAAATATTAAATCTCTAAAAACAACAAAAAAACCACAAAAAACATAGGACATTAACGTTCTTACATGTTAAAAAAAAAAAAAAAGTTAACCAACTGATTTACCTCCTTCAATTCTATCTAGTATTTACATTACACAAGGATATAAAAAATTATTTGTTGTCTTTGTTAGCTTTCCTCTTTTTTTAAGAAATATGTTTGTAAGTATGCAGTTCTAGTTTCACAAAATGATACCAGTAGTCACCAAAGTTAGTAAGCTTTCAGTCTCTGAAAATTTAATTTTATTAAGTAAGAGAAGGCTATTCAAAGGTTATTTGGTACAGCAATGGTCTTCTTCTCTGCCTGTATTTTTTCAGACAAATGCAAGTAGGACATTAATATCTTTTGGAAGTAGTAGAATTTGTCTCTTACAAAGAAAATACTTGCAAAACCCAGAACTGTGTCATATAACTTCACTTAAAATTAAAAGCTGTCAATATGAAGATATAAATATTTGAAGATATTAGTGTTTTGTGAAGTTTGAAGAATTATGACCTTCTAAGATGTTAAATACTATTTCTTAGTGGAATTAGAACTCCTTACATGCACGTAACCATTTTAATTTTTCTGTGGAAAGATAGTAGCGTTTAAGCAAAGATGAGATCATATTCCATATTACATTTAATGTATTTTGAAGTATTGTAGTTACAATTTCTTAAAGATAATTTTTGCTTTTAGGACTTTGATTTCAGTTACCTGGAACAGATATGCCACACATTCTTTAACAATTTTTAGTTTTTAATGTGAATCACTTTGACTTTGGACACAGTGAAGAGAAACTTTCTTTGACTTTGCATCCTATTAATTAAATTGTATTTGTTCTTGAGATAACATAGAAAATTATTTACCAGTGATTTAGTTTAAGAAAATTTTGGCTAGGGGCACCTGGGTGCCTCAGCCGGTTAAGAGTCTGCCTTCCACTCAGGTCATTATCCCAGTGTCCTGGGATTGAACCCTACGTTGGGCTCCCTGCTCAGCAGGGAGTTGCTTCTCACTCTCCCTCTGCCCCTCCCACTGCTTATGCATGCACACTGTCACTCAAATAAATGAATAAAATCTTTAAAAATATATATATCTTGGCTAGTTTTAAACTTGCTTTTAAATGAATTTGATCTTTTAGAAATCAACCTAGAAACATTTTTTTAGGAAGATAACCCCAGATCTGTTTTTCTAATGAATAAATATCGGACTTCCTATGTCCCTGTAATCTGTTGTTTGTGCTGGAGACAGAGTGATCTTTCCAAAATCCTGCTTAAAATCTCTCACTGAATTCTCGTTGTTGTAGGAGCCAACTCTAGGTGCCCTAATGTGGCTGTGAAGAGTAGCTTATGAAATAGCTGAGCTGCCTTCAGCCCCATCTCCCATGTATCCCCCACCCCCAGTATCTATCATTTCCACAACTATTTATCTCACCTCCAAACTCCTGGTGCTCTTTTGCTAGAATATCTTCCCCATTGCTGACTCTTAATGTATGTCCTGACACCACCATCCTGTTGACCTGCATTGCATCTGCTCATCTTTTTCAGGGATTTTTTTTTTTTAAGGCTGCTTTAAAGAATGTAATCTGGTCAATTTGAAGTTCTTCGGGAAATAGAAAAGTTAATCTGTATTCTCCTGGGTGTATAAAGTTGTACTCAGTACTAACCCAGTCTTCAGGTGGACCTTTATTATGGTGCAGTTGTGTTGTGTGGTCCAGGTTTGATGGAAGTAAGAAAGGGAAAGGAATTAAAGTCAAGAAAAATATCTGTAGCCCACCCAGTGTATCCCACACTGTGCATGGTTCTTAGGACCTTCTCCATTTTGCAGTTTTTATAATGAACTAATAAAGGAGATTGATTATGAATAATTGGGGAGAAGGGAATCATCAGGAAAAGTCAAAAGAAATTATATAAGAAAAGGATTATTTCACTGAATAAGTGAAAGTAATTTTCCATGTAAATATCTTTAAAAATGATGATAGCACGCTTCTCTTTCAAATTTAGCAGAAGAGAATGGAATTCTAATTTGCCAGTCTGTAAGAGAGGAAGGGTTTCCTGGCAGCATGAGATTACTGATACTAGAATGAGGAGAATATGGAGATTTAAATGATACAAAGTTCTATCAGTTAATCAAATGGTACTTTTATAGTTTAGCACTAATACACAAACTTGTTATAAGAATGAAGGGAATATTTTTTGAAAGGACAACGAAGTAAAATGCTATTCAGTATCTCACCGCTCTGGAAATTGAGGGAACAAAACAAGATATTTATCTATCTGGAACTACAGGGCTGACCTTCACAAAGAGAGGGAGGGACTGAATAAACTTAAAGGCAATTTAATGTAATTTCAAGGAAACAAGGACTTCCTGGTTTTAGAGTTGTTGGGGGCAGGTTGGACAAGGAATTATTATAATTAGATTCTTGATAAACTGAGCTATTACCCTTAGCAATTTAATAACTTTTTTGTGAACAAAACTAAAATGAAAAGTACCCCAGAAATTTAATTGGACTGCCAATCTAATTAAGTACCATTCTGTGTTGTCAATAGGTAGCAGGGAGAATTTATTAAAAACACAATGTGAGTCTTTCAGTCTTTGCTTTAATCTGTATGTCACTGTCATTAAGTGATCACATCTGTGTAATTTCTATTTTTAAGCTGGATAATGCAGATGAACAAGCAGCCCAGATCAGAAGGGAACTTGATGGTCGTTTGCAGTTGGCAGAGAAAATGGCAAAGGTAAATTATTAACTTTGACATACTGTACTATGTTTCTTTTTACTCATTTTTCTGTGAGCTGAAAAAGTTCTGTATAGATCGTATAATTTTATCATTTTCTTCTCTGTGTGCATGCTTCTTAAGCCCAAATATCTGAGGGTATATTATCTAAATGGAGCATATGATCTATTTTACATACCCTTCCTTACACATAGAACATGTTTAAACTCAATAACTTTTGTAGATTATTCTGAAAGCAATGCCTGAATTTCTCAAATGGCCAGATTTAGAAGATTTTTAATGTTGTGCTAAATATAACCTAATCAGGGAGTAAAATATTGTCTCTGCAAAAATCACATGTTCCAAGGTATCCAACATGGTGCTTGGCATGTATTGGAGTCAACTAATATTTGAATGGATGAAAAATCTAACTGGGAGTTTCTAGTAAAAGACTCTCACAGATAGTGTGTTCAGTATCATTTATTTCTACAGTCACAGTTTCTATGTAACAGGAATAAGTTTCAAGCAAAACTGTTAATTTCTTCTTAATGTTTAAGATTTTTTAGAGTACATGGAACTTCATTATTTGCATAATTCTTTGGTAAATTGATGCATTAATTTATTAGTGTGAAAGAAAATTCTTTCCCAGTACACTTGAGGTTAAAGTGCTGTTAATCTGAGATATTTGTTTTTTCCTTTTTTCCCTTCTGCTAATCAAAGTTTGAATATTTGGAGGTATACTCTTCTCTTACCTCCCTCCATCTTTCTGAAGAATCCTCCCTATTGAGGGAGTTTTCTTCATTTCTTTAAAATTTAGGTATGTGTACAATAAAGTATACAAATATTTACTTCACAACTCCGTGAATGTATGTGTACACGGTCCATGTTAATCATCTCCCAAATCAAGATAGTGAACTTTCCCAGCCCTTGAGAAAAAGATATATCCCATGCTGATTTTAACAATTGAAATATTTTTGTTTTTGCAAAGAGAAATGCATTTATGAATAATGTGTCAGTTTTAAGAATGCTAATACTGTGTTATCTAAAAGTATATTAAATTAAAAAGTAGGGGAATTATTGAGAAATTGGAGATAAACAGGAAGGTTGAGAAAATTGAGAGAAATTTAGGTAGCAGAGATGATATTAAGTTGTGAAAACCAAGGCAGAGACAGATGAAGAGGAATTTCCAGATGAATGAAGATAAACAATGATATGAATTAGGGGCTAAAAAGAGTTACATTCACACAAAGGACAGTGGTTAAAAGGGCAACATGCCATGGTACTATCTTCTGGATATCTGGAGAGGCACTAAGTCCTTGTAGAGATTCAAATGTTGAATTTACCGGATGGAAGTCAAGTAGGTTAAGGCTGTTGGAAGCTTTACAGAGGACAACACTTTCCCCTAAACCCTTAGCTGAAATGGAAAACTGGCTGGAAGGACATTCGCTTTTCTTGAAGACCTGAGACAGGGAGAGAATCCAGAGAGATGTTCCAGACCCTGGGGGGGAGGACTCTGGATCTGTGATCCACATTTGTAGATTGCCTAGGCGTATATATAGATATAGATACACTGAGACTGTGCACATTTTCGTGAGTTGGATTTGCTTCTCTAGGGGACTGGCTGAAGATGTGATGCTTTAGAGTAAAGTTTAGATGAATTGCTGGAGGGTTATGAAACAGGAGGGAGAGTCTTGCGTGTCTCAAGTTCATGCCTGGGAGGAGAATGTGGGTTTATAACCTCTGGACTTGAGAGGAAAGGGTCAGTGATATACATACAGAGAGGCTTCTCTTTGACGGCACCCCAATGATTTCATCACAAACATTGATACGTTTAAAAAAGTGTGGAAAAGAAAGTGAAGCCAATGGAATTGGAAGGGGAAAAAAGCCACCAAAAATAAGATGCCTTCTGGTGAACATATTGACATAGGAGATGAAACATGTTTAATTGCTTTCTATTCAATTTCACCAATTGTAAGCCATCTTCATAAAATATTCATAAAGCTAATCATAATTTATTGACCTTGTTGCATTATATTCCTACAATAATCCTGTGAACCCACAAGGACAGAGGGTATAATGAGTCTATTGTATAGATGAGGAGATTGAAATTTAGGGAGGATTACTGACTTCAAGATTACTTAACAAATAACATGGTGGAGGCTGGCCTCAAACCCTGGTCTTTTGACTTTGCTCTCTTGGGCCCAGCTGCCTCTTCAGTCTGATAAATTCACAAATGTGGTCCATTAATAATCATTGGTAATCAGTAACACTTCCTATCATAACTTCACAGCACAGTATAACAACAACAAAGCCCCAGGGCAGAAATCTGTTTCAAAGGATAGATATATTGATTTTAATACTTTAGCCAAGGCATAATTATTAGGAAGTAGTAGGAAAAATGTGGACTGGGCCAGGAAAACCTGTAGGCAAATCCATGATTGCTGTTTCCTTAGATAGAGAACATTAGGCAAGTTTATTTCCTTTTTTGGAGCCTGAATTTTTCTGTCCCTAAATTCAATGAATAAATGTTTATTGAACACTTACTAAAATAACCTGGCAATGTTGTAGGCACTTGGGATACATCCAGACAAATGTGTAGTTGTCTTGGGATAAAACCAGACAAAAATATTCCTGCCATGCCCTGGTGGAGCTTGCATTTGGGAGAGCCCCACGATAAGCAAGGAATGTTCCATATAACTGAATTATGGAAGGTGATCATTTGCTATTTAGAAAATAAAGACAAGATGGAATCAAGAGTGTAGGAGGAAGGGAGGGTGCTTAAAATTTCCAGTGAAGTGGTCAGGCTAGGCCAGTTCTTGGCAGTACTGTCTTGTCAGTTACACCAAAAAAACTTGGAATCCTCTCTGACTCCCTTCTTTTTCTCGTGCCTCATGACAAATTTATTAGACCAATTTGCATCTGTCTTCAGAGTATTTCTAGAATCTGACAGCTGTCGCCATCTTCCACCTTCCAGTCTGGTCCAGGCTTCATCTAGTGAAAGGAGCACTTAGAAAGGGACTAAATTTGAATACTGGGAATTTTTTTTAGGGAGCAAACATTTTCATGTATATAATGTGTTAGGGCTGCTAATGAGTGAGTAGATTAGTTCATTTAAACCATGGTTTATAAGAACAACTCATAGTTAAACTAGAAAATAACCCTATTTCTGAGTCTGTTCTAATTTAAAAGATTTAACATGTATAGTTGCCTGAAGTACGGTTGATTTTTGTTTCCAAGAAAGAGGCAACATAAGCAGGCTAAATAAAGTTGATGAAATACTATTAATAAACCTCAGAGCTTTAAAGCAGAGTTGTCTGTCTTTTCCCCCAGAGGAAAAAAATCAAGTATAGTCTAGTTCTTGAAAAGTTGGAAAATGCTGATAAGACCGTCCATTTTGGTGATTCCTGCCATTCTCCTTGAAAAATGGTAGCGAATGACATGTTTTTAACTAAAGCTAAGTAAGAATCAGGTTCTTTATGTGCTAATGCTAAGTTTTCCATAAAATAACAACTTAAAATTTTGAAAAAAAAAATTGGTGCATCCAAACTTTCAAATGTGTGATACTTTTTTTTTTTGCTTTGCTAAAGTAAAATTTTTTAAAAGGCAAAATTATGACTATGAATTTAAAATGAACACACAATAAAGATTTCATTCCGTGCATAATGAATGAGCAAACTAGTTACGTGTTAAAACTAACCCAAAGAGCATATCAAAACTAGGTGTTTTTAGGCAAGGTTAAAATAATCTAATCCTGGATTAGGTCTAAAAGTGGTCAATTTCCAGCAAGGTTTTAAACTATAACCATTGGATTATCTTATTCACCAGACACACATGATTTGCATCTTTTCCAGACAAAATTCTAAGGTAACATGTAACTTCACTGCTTGGAACCCTGAATTAATAAACAATAAGTCAAACTAAGTATATTTCCTCAGGTGACCCTTGGATCCCCTTTGCCCCTGTAGGACATTGAAGGGACCTGCCTGTCCCCTCACCTTTTTGTCTTATTTCTGAGTTTTGGATACTTTTCATAACAGCTTTTAAAGTCAGTGCATACACTGGGTGTTATATGCAACTAATGAATCATTGAACATCATATCAAAAACTAAAGATGTATATATGTGGGCTAACTGAATTTAAATAAAAAATAAAGGCAGTGCATAAATATAAAAATCTTTTTTATGGCTATTTTGCTTGGTTTTTTTTTTTCCTTTTACATACATTGAGAAATTATGACAAAACTTTTTTTTCCAAAGGAAATCAAGGTATTCTGTAACTGAAAGACTTAAGTGTTTTACCTGAGGTTGCAAACTTTTTTGGAATGTTGCTTCACACTATAGAGGAATGTTAAAAGGATACTTAAAAGACTTCCTTAAGAGTGTTAATTATGAATGTGGATACTTAATTACTATGTGATAATAAATATGCAGTTTTAATACTGATTATATGTAAATTATGTTAAAAGAAATATGTAATGGTTATATTTGGGGAAAAGAAAAACAGGTGGCCTGAGACTCTGGGGCTGATTTGAGAAGTAGCACCAGGTGTTACTTTCCATCCCATGAACAGACTGGTGCAGGTGAGTCACAGGTTAGGTGCAGGTTGATGAGAGAGCATCTGGATGTATTCCAGTCATCCCAGAGATGGGGATTTCTTAGGTTATGCTTCATATGATGCCAAGGGAAACTTTAAGAAAGGCACTAATTTTTCGGGAGCATTAAGCAGTCATTTGCAAGGTGGCTGCGTTAGGCTTTCATTCCCAGCCGGTTTTGCACAGTAGTGGACACCTTACATCATACTTCATAGCATAAAGCTATAAACTCTCAAGGGAAGAGCTAATTCCAGGTGTTCAAAGATGAAGAAAGAGCCAATAGTGTGAGAAAGCCTCCTTTTGCTGTTGGTAGAAATATAAATGGGTATAATCTTCTTTACGGGCAATTTGGCAATATCTGTCAATATCTTTTTAAATACCAGTATTTGGAATGTCCTTTTCATCGAGTTGAAAGAAACCTAAATATGATTACAGAGATCTAAGGATCAAATGGCAATGCTCATGTAATTCAGAAAGAAAATTAATCTTCTGAATTGATATTGTTATTCTTTTTTATGTACAGCTTTATTCATAAGTTGGCCTTTTGCTTTAAATTTAAAAAACTTTCTAAACCTTTACTCAGAAACTGAATTTATGATCATAAGGGATGTGGTCACAATTGTGTGATGTGAAAGCTAATTCTAGAAATATCATCATATTGCTATTTTGTGTTATTTAATTTGAATGCTTACTTATAAAAAGGATATTCTCTTTATATATATTTCTGGTAAGAAAGATGTTTAAGATGTTTGTTTCCTAACAGGCAAAGCAATGTATACTGAACATTCTTCTTACCGACCACTTTACCCCAAGCAATTCAAAGTTAATAGTGACTAATTAAGATTTATCTAGACACTAAATTTTCTTCCATGTAGGTTTGCAGTTTTTCCTTAAGCAAGTACCTTATCAAAAATAGTTAATGTGAAAATGTTGTTCATTTTGTATGATTCTGAATAACGGATGTAAGGTCCTCATAGACATAATCAAAATTGCCAAATCCTGATGATTTCAAAGCCTAGAGACTCAAGTATTGAGTAGGTGCATTTATATTGAGTGTCACAGTTTCTAAGACCGCCAAAGATATACATCATATAATCTTCTGTGATAAAATTGAAATATGACTTTTGTAACATTGTTATTTTAAAAATTATTTTCTAGGAAAGAAACTTCCCCAAATTTATAGCAAAAGAAATGGAGAATATGTATATAGAAGAATTGCGATCTTCAGTGAATTTGCTAATGGCCAATTTGGAAAGTCTTCCAGTTTCAAAAGGTGGTCCAGAATTTAAATTACAAAAATTAAAACGTTCACAGAATTCTGCATTTTTGGACATAGGCGATGAGAATGAGATTCAGCTGTCCAAGTCCGACGTGGTGCTGTCATTCACCTTAGAGGTAAGTGACTTTATCCCATGCTCGCCTCTGACAGCATAAATGAAGCTGTAAAATAATTTCTGCTGACCTTCATGGTAACTTTCTGAATTTAAAGCAGTATGATAGATTTTGGAGAAGTTACATTTTTCTTCATTTGCTAGAAAATCAGGTTGTGAATGCAAATTAATACAAATCGTTCTTTAAACAATAATAGCAGTTTTAGGATTAAATAATGAAAAGTAAGTTTTGAGAAAATTCGTCTTTGTGCCAACTAGCCTGGTGTAAGCTTATTGATAAAGTAAGCAGCAAAGCACACTTGGGTGGAAATAGGACTGAAACACATAATTGAATTCTCTGTAATTTGGGAATTGCTTTCAGGCCTTTGAATAGCTTTGTTTTTAGTCTACGTCATCTATGGTATTTTTCTAGAATCAAATCACACCAGTAAGCTTTGAAATACAATATTGGGTGCATATAGATGATAAGTAGAGAGTTCTTTCTTTCCAGGGTGTCCAGTTTTATTATAGGTACGGTACGTATTATAAAGAACAGGAACTAATGTCGTGCATTTAAAATTGTGTTTCCTGAGACTTCAGAGTTTTATCCTTTTTATACAATTAACTGGATATGAGATCTTGATACAGATTCTTACCACAGCCACCTGTTGATGTTTTTTATGATTACGTTTTTTCATTGCTAATCTGTGTGTGGGGGCTAATCCACGCATATGTTTATGCATTTATACATGACACAAACTTGTGTACTTGCAATATCAAGCTTAAATTTACAGAGCTCTCAAAAATTAAAGCTTATTATTCCTTCCTTGCATTGTTAAATTCTCTTTTTGCTGGTACCCAGTACTGCTTTTGAAGTTTGTGGGTTGACTGATGGAGTCTTCGGCGGTACCATTATAAATCTCTTCGTTGATACCCCTTTCTTTTGGCTGGCTTAGTTTGCCGCAGAAAACGCAAATATGTGCTTTTGTTCTTTCCTCCATTTATTCAACTCTAGGATAAATTCAGGCGCGAAGATAAGCCAACTGCCTCTCTCTTTATTTCCAGGCTAATGATTTCTTTGTAGTTTAATAGATTAAATTTACTATCAGGGTTAGAAATAGGTTTTCTTCTGACTTGAGACTCCGTTCTGGGTTTACCTAATGATGTTGCCATTGCTCTGGGTTTCTTCTCAATCTCTTCAGTAGCTTGAGATATTTAATGGGAAAAACCACACAGTATCTTACATGTAGAAGTCTGTTTTTCTACTGACCAAGATATAAAGTGCCAAGGTTGTTTTTTCTTAAGGCTTTGCATGAAATAAAATCAGTTAAAGTATAATTTGTAAAGCAAATTATTTTTGTAGTGTATAAATCTACCATGCAGAACTGGAAACCATTTAAAATACCTTCTCTTTTCTCTCTTTTTTAAAAGCTTTTAAACAAAATAGTAAATAACTTCCTTTTATGAACTCTTTTCCCTTTTGAAAACAAAATTATCCTCATGAGTTAGTGTCTGTGTGAAACTATGAATTGTTCTGTACTTTATTGCCAGTATATTAAACAGGACTGCTCCGTCAACAATAAAATGGTGTTAGGGAGAGAAAATGAGTTAAAACTTCATTTTGTATGGTCTGAGAAGCTTGCCAATTTATAAAATTTTTGATAGTCCTCTATTGCTATGTCTATATAAGGCAGATATTTTCCTTCCATAACATAATGAAGATGTTTTCTATGATGCACTTCCAGTATTATAAATAGGTGTTGTGTGTCCAACAACAAGTGACAATGAAGTCACATTCAGTGCAGACTACACAGTGCTTACCTGTGGACACCTGAGAGAATAGACGAGGTCCCCCTCTGTCCCCAGGGCCTCTGATCTCAGCCTAGCTAAACTCCATAATTATCCCTAGCCCATTAGCCAAGCCTTGCTCCTCAGCTAAGAAAGTTCTGAAAGGCAAGCAGTTAATCCAATTTAAGGGTCTCACATTTCATCAGTCAGGCTTAGAATTGGTCCAGTGGGAAAAGTTTTTTCAACGAACTGAAGTCGGAGTCTAGGGAGTAAGTGCACATTTGAAAAACTGTTTAAATTTTATCACCTCTTTTGAATTGCTACCCACTGCTCTCTCCTCTCACCACACCCTGTTCTCTTAGCAAGCTGAATTTTTGTCACAGCTCTTACCACCTAATGTATAATTCAGTTATTATGTTTATTATTCATTATCTGACTTATTCTACTAAAATGTAAGCTACAGGAAGTTAAGGTCTTGTTTTGTTTACTGAGGTAGCACAAGAGCCTAAAACACTGCCTGGCACACAGTTGACTCGATAACTACTGATTGAATTGGGGACTTTGATGGTATCAAAAAGCAGCCGTTAGCCACAACAAGATTCCTTTGAGTCTCTTTGCTCATGAAACCTTTAGGGACAATAATAAAGCAAGAGTGAAGCTAACCCTCAAAACCGTAAGCCATCCATGGTATGTGAAATATTGAGTAAGGGGAGGACAACACAGGTTAATCTGTGAAGTTGAGTCTGCATGTTGGAAGATGAGTGGTGTCACTGGCGTGAGTACGGCTGATTTTCACACTGTTTTCAGTGGTATTAGGCTGGCAGACCCTGTGACGGCTTCTTTATCTGGTAGTACATATGGGCCCCAAATACTGCCCTGCTTCGTTTTCTCAAACTGCACATGACTCGGTGCCACATAACTCTGTGGACAATGCATTATTCAGAAGCATGTCACCAAGTTTTATATTTCGTACATGCCTCCCTTCTTTTTGCCTCTAGAATAGTTCTGCATGTTTTATCATTATAATATCAGTCACAAAGAGATTGGGGAGGAGGAGATGGAATTGAGACTATGTTCATTTTCCATACTTCCGTTACCAAGTTTTGTGGGGAACTTGTTGAAACAGTTACCTAAAATTAGGTCAGCTGATGGTTCGTGGAATTCTTGGCTGTCTGTCATTAAAGATGGAGACCAGCTGTATCTTTTTTTTTTTTATTCCTTTTGGAAATCAGATCTGTAGAATTGTGTTGTTTTATTTATATGTATGGATTCTGAACAGAAGTTACTTCTTTTGAAAGTGGCAGTTTTACAGAATAAAACATTCCCGGCCCAGATGGGAGTATTGTTTTGCGGAGCAGGAAACTGTTCCACAAGTTGTGTGTTTCAGGAGGTCCTGTTTACAGTAGCTTGTAGCATAGGTGACAGAAGTAGTGTTAAGCAGATGCTTCCTCTCTTCTCTCTTGCACTTTGACTATCGAACACGCTATAGAAAGAGATGCAGGGCAAATAAGCATATTCCCAAATATGAACTAAAAGATTCTCCGTTTGTTATGTGTACACATTTCTGTTGATTCCTGTATTTTAGGAGACCTTCCAAAAATTTTATTAAGTCATTTCGGTCATGTTGGTAAGTACATATCGGCTTTGTCTCGATATGGTTATATATACGGTTGTATAGTTCATATGTCTCAGCTTCTGCTTAGTTTTATTTGTATAAGGATCTAATGAGTTTCAAAATGACTAACCAATGGTGTTGATTTATTAAGAATATATACCTCCTTTTGCTTACTTTCCATCAACAAGATGAAGTGCTTTGTTCTAACTTCCTTGAATGTCTTAACAGGAGCTAAAAAAGGTGTTACTCTTCTCTATCAGTACTTAGTCTGTTTTCTGTTATGCCCTTATTCTTATTCATGTGTTGATATGCATTTCAGCGCAATAAAATAACAAAAGTCTTGGTTGAAGAAGGAAAATGGTTCTGAGTTTGACCTTTCTGTTTTAATGATTAGTTTCCCATTATTTTCATAAAAAAAATAGGGATTTGTATTTATGAACACAACCCTTCTGTTGTGCTGAAGAGTGAAAGGAAGAATAGTTTTTTTGAGGTGGCTTCTTTGAGACCTTTTGCCTCAAGATTCATATCACAACTCAGTGAAAAGTGGAATGACTTTAATAATGTATTAAATGATCAATAAATGATGTTTTTAGTGGATAGTTTGGTAGCAACATGGCACGGTTGCTGTTAATCTTGTTTATACAGATACAACATGAGATCAATAAAGACATGAATGTGCATTTTATAAAAATGTCATTGAATATATTTTTTTAGTTTCAAGAACTTAGGAAACTTCCGGAAGCAAGTTTTGATTGAAAAAAAAAACTATAGCAAAAATACTCAATAATATTATATTTTATGTGTACACTCAGTGAAAATGTTAGGTTACAATATTTTAAAATCAGTTGCGTTTTATATGAACCTTAAAAAGCCCACTTGAAAAATACTTGTTTCCCTTCTTTCCAGGAGTTATAGATCCATAAAACAGTGTCAGTCTTTGTGTCCATTCCCAGTGTGCTGCATTAAATTAACACATACCTTTAATGGATGGAAAAGTTCTTTTTTTCCTTGCCAAGGTAGTGGTAAGATAGTCACTGGCAAGTTATATTTTCCGTACTTCATAATAAGATATACATTTTCTATAATGAATGTTCTTCTATAAATAGTATTAGTCCTCTAAAATAAATGAATCTAGAAAGTCCTGATGGTATCACAGAATGATAACTGCAAGTTGGTATGATGATGATGTGCCCCACTCATAAATAGTATTTCACTTTATCTGGAACTCAACCTGTACTGCTTTTAGCACATTCACTGAATTTTCATGGGTAATTAATTCTGCTTTACCTCATGTGGACTTGCCATCAGTTTTTAAGGATCTGAGTTTATACCTCACGTAACTCAGTAGGGCTTATATTTAGAGATTTTTAACCTTTAATAAGCTGGCAGGAGATATTTCTTCAGTACTAGACATCCTCAAAATGTTACTTACTATATGTTTCATGAATTCAGGTGGATTCTAAGGACGATAAAAAACTATTGGTGTTACTAGATAATTTCATCAATTGGTCATTCTAATTGTAGTCAATGCTACTATCTCTATATCTTGTTAAAGGCTGCCAACTAATCATTAAATTTTTTTTTATCTTTAGATTGTCATAATGGAAGTGCAAGGTTTGAAGTCCGTTGCTCCCAACCGAATTGTTTACTGTACAATGGAAGTGGAAGGAGGAGAAAAACTGCAGACAGACCAGGCTGAAGCCTCAAGGCCACAGTAAGCCAGCTGAAAAAAAATGTTCCCCTTCCAAAGAAACATGGTTTATTTATTTGCAGCACTGTGTGGTTTTATACTCTGAAACAGTTATTGGTTAGCTTTGTTTCCACGGTGTTAGAATCCTTGTGTGCCTTTCTAGATAAGGATGCTATAATCAGAGCTGTAGAACCCCTATGTCGTACAGACAGAGAATCTAACTTGTAAATGAGGAGCTCGTTATTTGGCAAGTAAATGTTTGTAAGTCATTTAAAAGGAAGGCATGTGTTATCATGTCCTGGTGCTTGATCCTGTTTCGGTTTCTAGAAAAAAAAAACAAAAACATAAAATCTTTTCCATTTCCAGGTATTACTGATGACCATAAACACTGATGATGTTCAGGTGGATACAATTTTGCAGAGTGTCTTAGAATACTTAGGGAATAGGCTAGAGTTAGAGAACCAATTAATGACAGCCACACAGTAATCAGAAGCTAAAGCTGTTCTTTGCTGGCAGTTTTAGGTTTCAAATTCTGGAAATGAGTTTAATTAAGTTTGGAAGATGTTCTTTTTAACTGATTGAAACTTGGGAAACATCACAGTCTCTGGTAGAAATAACCATACTAGTCTGAGGAATTCGAGTCAAAATTGCCTGGCTTTCATTTGTACACTGCCTTTAGAAAAGATTTTTTTCCTTCCTTAGGGCTTAGGATTTTTGTCTTTTTACAGCATGATGATGTGGCCTGTTCATTCAGGAAACATCTATTCAGAACCTAGCTAGGCAATGGTTAGATAAAGGTGAACAAAAACTTTCACTTTCCCTAGGGCAGGCACAACTTTAAGTTGGGGACACAGATGCAAGTGTAATAGGACAGATACGTGCAGAGTATTATGAGATGGAGAAGAAGCAAGTTGCAACTTACCATCCTGCCTTATAAAAAGTCCTACAGGTCTACCCCTAACCAGCCTTTCATTACCTCTAGGAACTCACCTAGCCCTTCTCCTCCCTGGTCAGTTACTGGACTTCACGTAATTTCTCAAACATATCATTACACTTGCTTTTCCCTCTGCCTGCCTTCCCATGTATCTTTGTATGGCTGGATCCTTGGTATCAGACATTTCTCCAAAGAAGACCTACAAATGACTAAGAGACACATGAAAAACTGCTCAACATCACTCATCATCAGGGAAATAACAAATCAAAACCACAGTGAGATACCACCCCAGGCTGGTCAGAATGACTAAAATTAACTCAGGAAACAACAGATGTTGGTGAGGATGTGGAGAGAGGGGAACCCTCTTACACTGTTGGTGGGAATGCAAGCTGGTGCAGCCTCTCTGGAAAACAGTATGGAGATTCCCTATGATCCAGCAATTGCACTACTGGGTATTTATCCAAAAGATATAAACATAGTGATTTGAAGGGGCACATGCACCCCATTGTTTATAGCAGCAATGTTCGCAAAATATGGAAAGAGCCCAGATGTCCATTGGTGGATGAACGGATAAAGATGATGTGTGTATATATATAATGGGATACTACTCAGTCATCAAAAAGAATGAAATCTTGCCATTTGCAATGATGTGGCTGGAACTGGAGTATATTTGCTAAGTGGAAAAAAAGAGAAAGACGAATACCATATGATTTTACTCATTTGGAATTTAAGAAACAAAACATATGAGCATAGGCGAAAGGAAGGAAAAATAAAAACAGGGAAACCATAAGAGATTCTTAACTATAGGGAACAAACTGAGGGTTGCTGGAGGGGAGAGGGTGGAGGGATAGGGGTAATTGGGTGAAGGGCATTAAGGGGGCATTTGATGTAATGAGCACTGGGTATTATATGCAACTGATGAATCACTAAACTCTACCTTGAAACTAATAATACACTACGTTAAGTAACTTGAATTTAAATTTAAAGAAAAATCTTAACTCAGGGCACTTGTGTATCTCAGTTAAGCATTCGACTCTTGATTTCAGCACAGGTCTTGATCTGGGGTTGTGAAGTTCAAACTTTTGCATTGGGCTCCACGCTGGGCATGGAGCCTACTTAAAAAAAAAAATCTTAAACCTCACTTGCTGAGAACACCTCTTTTAGATAACCCAATATAAAGCAGGTACTTTCTGGCTCATTTTAATCTTTAATATGCTTCTTATCTGTTCGTTTTGTATTTCCCCCTTGAGAAAAGGGCAGATATCTTGTCCTGTTTGATCTTCTAGTACCCAGTAGGCTGTCAGAATTTATTCAGTTGCTTGCGCTTATGACTTTAAGTCACAATAAATATTGAAGGGCATAGTATTTACTCCTGCAGGCAAATAGAGTTGAGTTACAATGTGACGATAAAGTGAAAATAATGAGAATAAACAACTCTTTTAAGAGATTCTTTAAACCGAAGAGGAGGCTGTGAGATAGAAGGCAATTGATTGGGGCTATTTTTGGCAGGGCATATGGAGTCAAGGAAGAGGCTCGGTTTTTGTTGTAAAGGTCAGTTGTATTAGTCTGTATTAGTATATTCACGGAGTTGTGCAACCATCAACAATTCTAGAATGTATTCATCACCTCAAAAAGAAGCACTGTACCCTTGACCTATCAACCTCAGATCACCCCATCCTTACCAACTAAGTGACTTTCTGTCTCTATAGATACACCTATTCTGGGCATTTCAAATAAATAGCATCATATAGTATGTGCTCTCTTATGACTGATTTCTTTCCCTTAACATGATGTTTTCTGCTTCCTCCATCTTCTGGCATGTATCAGAACTTAATTTCTTTTTTTTTTTTTTAAAGATTTTATTTATTTATTTGACAGAGAGACAGCCAGTGAGAGAGGGAACACAAGCAGGGGGAGTGGGAGAGGAAGAAGCAGGCTCCCAGCAGAGGAGCCCGATGCGGGGCTCGATCCCAGATCGCTGGGATCACGCCCTGAGCCGAAGGCAGATGCCCAACGACTGCAGTACCCAGGCGCCCCAGAACTTAATTTCTTTTTATGACCAAATCCTAGTGTAGTGCATGTATGTATATGCCACGTTTTGTTTACCCATTCGTTTAGATTGAGGAAACTTGGGTTGGTTCCACCTTGTGGCTACTGTGAAAGCTGCAACTGAAGTTGTACAAATATCTGTTTGCGTTCCTGTTTCCAGCCGTTTCAGGTACACACATAGGAGTGGGATCACTGGACCGTGTAATAATTGCATGTTTAGATATTTGAGGATCCACCAAACTGCTTCCCACAGTGGTAGCACCGTTTCATATTCCCACCGACAATGTGTAAGAGTTTCAATTTTTTCACATTCTCACCAGTGTGTATTATTTGCCCTATACACGGTCATTCTAGTAGGGATGAAGGGGTTTCTCACTGTGATCTGATTTACACTTTGCTCCTGACTAATGATGTTGAGCATATTTTCACATATTGCATTAGCTATTTGCATGTTTCTTTAGAGGAATATCTATTTAAGTCTTTTGCTCCTTTTTTTATTGAGTTGCCTTCTAAGTTGTAAGAGCTATTTACATATTCTAGATGTTAGATTCTTATATATGATTTGCAAATCTTTTCTCCCATTGTGTGGATTATCTTTTTATCCATTTCATTGTGGTTGCTTATGCTTTTGGAGCCATGTCTAAGAATCTAGTGCTCAATCCAAGGTCACAAACATTTAGCCCCATGTTTTCTTCTAAGACTTTCATAGTTTTACCTCTTACATTTAGGTCATTAATCAATTTTAGAGATTTATTTCAAGAAAGAGTACACCTGCATGTGCACAAGCAGGGAGAGGGGCAGAGGAAGAAGGAGAGAAAATCTCAAGCAGACTCAGCACTGAGCGTGGAGCCCCATGCTGGGCTCAGTCTCACAACCCTGAGATCATGCCCGGAGCAGAAACCAAGAGTCGGCTGTATAACCTACTGAACCACCCAGGTGCCCCTCATTAATCCACTTTTAAGTTGGTTTTTATTTGTGGTAGGATGTAAGGGTTCAACTTCCTTTATTTGCATGTGACAATTGAGTTGTCCAGTTCTTAAGTTGAAGAAACTATTCAATTCCAATGAAATGTTCTTGGTGCCCTTTTGAAAATCAATTTTCCATAGATATATGGATTTTTTTCTGGACTCTGAATTGTATTACATTGATGTCCTTATGCTGGTACCACATTATTTTGATTACCATTGCCTTGTATGAAGTGCGTTTTGCTTTTGTTTTTGTTTTTTTGGCTTTGTGTGACATTTTAAGATCACGAGTATGTGTCTTCCAGCTATGTTCTTTTTCAAGATTATTTTGGCTATTCTGAATTTCCATATGACCTTTAGGATAAATTTGCCAATTTCTGTAAAGGTTTTGAAAATATCTCCAGCTGGGATTCTCATAGAGATTGTACTGAATCTGACCAGTTTGGAGAGTACGGTCTTCTTAACTAACAATGTTGTCTTCCTATTCATGAACATAGAGTGTCTTTCCAGTTATTTAGACCTTTGTTTCTTTTAACAATAGTTTGTAGCTTTCAGAGTGTAAGTTTTGCACTTCTCTGGTTAAATTTATTCCTGGTATTTTATTGTTAAGTTATTTTGGATTGTTTAAGTATATAATTTTTTTAATGTTGATCTTACATGCTGCACCCTTGCTGAACTTGTTAATTCTAATGGTTCGTTTTTTATTAGATTTCTTAGATTTCTTTCTATATAAAATCATGTCATCTGCAAGTAGTGACAATCGTATTTCTTTCTGCCTGATCTGGATGCCTTTTATTTCATTTTTTTGCTTAATTGCCTGCCGGGAATGGCCAGCAATCCCTCTACCAATAGATGAAAGATTACTCCAAACTTTGCTGTGAAAGAGAGAAGGGCAAGGGTCAACGGTTGCAGGCGAAGACCCTTTGCTCTTCTTTGCTCCAGCTTTTATTGGCCCTTCAAGATAATCACAAATCCTTATCACTGTTTCTCAAGCACCTGATGTTGACAAGGGGTCTTACTGAAACTGGGAGGATCTGTTTACTGGAAAGATGTGGCATGCTAATTTGAGCTCCTTCTAGGAGTTCAGCTAAACACAGCCTGAGGGACAATGCCTACACGTCTTAGATCGCAGGCTGACTGTTTGGGCTAGGAAGGCTTCGGGAAGGCAACTCCACGTGACATTTCAAGGGCGGAGTGAACCACATAGTCCTCGGCATTCCAAAGGCCTATGCCCTTCTCTGAAACCTTCCTTGCCCTCGGCGGCCTCTGTGTTACATTTTAGCAAGCCAAGTATTGTGGCTGATTTCATACTCTACATTAACCCCAACAATTGCCCTGACTAGTTCTTCCACTGCAGTGTTGGGTAGAAGTGGCAGGAGTAGACATCCATGCATTCTTCCTGATTTTAGTAGGAAAGCATATATTTTTCATGATTAAGCATAATGCTAGCCCTGGATATTTTGCAGATGCTTGTTAACCAATTTGAGGAAGTTCCTTTCTGTTCATGGCTTTGATACTGTTTTCATCATGAAAAGGTATTGTACTTTGTCAGATGCTTCCCCTGCCTCTGTTGAGATAGATGATCATATGGGTTTTGCTTTTTATCCTATTGACATGGTGCATTACATTATTTAATTTTTAGGTGTCAAGCCAACCTTATATTCCTGGCATAATTTGCACCTGGTCATGATATATAATTGTTTTTGTTACTGCATTCAGTTCTCCAGGATTTTGTTAAGGAGTTTTGCATTTCTTTAAAAAATAGTGGTCTGTAATATCTTTTTTTTCCCTGACCTCTCTATCTGATTTTATATTGACCTCATAGAATGAGTTTGGAAGTGGTCTCTTTCTCTCTCTCTCTTTTTTTTTGAAAGTATGAACAATTGGTATTAACTCCTTAAATGTTTGGTAGAATTTACCAGTGAAGCCCTCTGTGGCTGGGCTTTTCTTTGTAGGTAATTCTCTATTACTGATTTGATCTCTTTGTTGTAGAACTATTCAGTGTGTTTCTTCTTGTCAGTTTTAGTGTTCGGTGTCTTTAGAGTAATTTGTCCATTTCATTCAAGTTACCTAATTTATTGGCGTACAGTTGTTTATAGTATTCATTTATATTTATTTCCATAGAATATTCCGTCTTTCATTTCTAAAATGAATTCAATGAATTCTAGTATTTGAATCTCCTTTTTCTTAGTCTATCTAGCTAAAAAATTTATTTTTAGAAAACCCAACTTTTGTTTCATTCATCTCCACTCTAATCTTCTTTATTTCTGTCCCTTTTTTCCTTTAGGTTTAGTTTGGTCTTCTTTTTCTAATGTCTTAAGGTGAAAGTTAGGTTTTTGAGTTCAGCTCTTCTTAATATAGACATTTACAGCTATAAATTTCCTTCTAAGCACTGCTTGAACAGCATCCCATAAATATCAATATGTTCTCTACGTTTTCACTCAGCAAGGAGACTTGTATCAGGAAAATGTGTTATTTGTATAGTAAATAGTCAGTGGAAGAAGTTTCTTAGTAGCAAGAAAATAAAAGACTCAGATCCTACCATGCCCCCCCCTCCCCCAGTGACTGAGGGAATAGAAGTCACTCCTGAAACCTATTGGGAACACAACAGTATGTCACCACTCACTGATTGGGAAGCTCTTTTATGGCAATTCTATCATTTTTTCTAGGTGTCTGAGTTCAGGCTGCTGTAATAGAAATACTGTTTTAATACTGGGTGGCTTAAACAACAAACATTATTTCTCACAGTTGTGGATTCGAGAATTGTGAGATCAAGGTGCCAGCATGGTCACATTCTCAGTGAGGACCCTCTTTCTGGGTAACAGAAGGCCACCTTCTTGCCAGGTCCTCACATGATGGAGATTGAGCGAGCTTTGGCATCTCTCCATCCTCTAATAGGGGCATGAGTTCCATCATGGGGGCTCCATCCCCACGACATCATCCACATTGTTTACCTCTCAAGAGCCCCACCTCAAGACATTATCACCTTAGGGATTAGAGCTTCAACATCTGAACTTTTGGGGGTTGCACATTCAGGCCTCTCAAAATTCATGTCTTCATCTGGGAAATGGGTTATTCTATCCTAACAGCCCCAGAGGTTTCACCTCATTCTAGCATCAGTTCTGGAGTCTAAAATCCAAAGTCTCATCTAAATATTATCTAAATCAGATATGGGTAAAACGAATTATGATTCATTCTGAGGCAAAATTCCTCTCCAGCTGTGAACCTGTGAAACCAAATAAGTTATATGCTTCGTGAGAACAGTGGTGGGAGAGGCACAAAATAGATATTCCAGTTCAACAACAGAGAAATGAGGAATAGAGGAGTGGATGACAAGTCCCAGGTAAATCTAAAATCTAGCAAGATAAACTCCTTTAGACAGTAAGGCTCAAGAGTACTGTCCTTTGGTTCCGTGCTTTGCTTTCTGGACCCACTAAAGCAGTGGTCACAACTGTGTGGTTCTGCTGGGTGGGTGTTTTGCTCCTGCAGCTTCTGGTAGCTCTCATGGGGCATGTTGAAACCAAGGCCACGGACCCATCCACAAGGCCCTGGTGGGCAGTGGTCTAAGCCTTTGAAACTGAGGTGGAGATAGTCCTATCGGTGTCCTGCCAATTCCTGCAAACCCTTACAGGCTTGTTGCACTAAAGGCCTGTGCTGAAATTGGCAGCCCTGATGATCTCTGAATCACCTTTAAGAGTCATTCCTCCCTTGCCTTGAAGACTAGAATGTGTTCATAGCTGAATCTCTGGTCCAGTTTTGTAGGGTCCTGAGGAGTTCATCAGCCTTCCTACATTTCTTTCTATCTCCTTCACTTTAAACCAACAGTGTTTCTGCTGAGATGGTTAAGTTCATGGTTCATACCTAAACTTACCTCCTTATCAGATGGCTGGTCTACCACACCTTTAGTGTTCCCTTCTGAACATCCTTTCTCATGGACAGGCTGAGAATCTTTAAAATCTTGATGAGCTGGTAACTTTTTTGCATAACAATTGTCTTTATTCATTTTCTCTTACTGCATTTTACTGTAAGCAGTCAGGAACAACCAAGATGCTCCTTCAACACTTAGAAATTTCCTTCGGTTAATCTCTAGTTTCATTGCATGGAAGTTCTACATTTTATAAAACACTAGAACATGAACCCAATTCAGCCAGGTTCTGTGCCACTGATAACAAAGATAATCTTGCAGTTTCCAGTAACATGTTCCTCATTTCCACTGAGACCTCATCAAAATAGCCTTTACCATACATATTTTTACCAACATTCTGTTCATAAATATTATCTATTCTCTGAGAAGATGGAAGCTTCCTCTATAGCTCTCTTTTCTTACTCAACCTTCACCAGAATTTCCTTCAAAGTTCCTTCGTTGTAATACTGGCTCTTTCTAGCATGCATCTCAAAATTCTTCCAGCCTCTAGCCATTATTACCCAGTTCCAAAGCTGTTTCCACATTTTTAGGTATTTTTTACAGTAGCACCATACTTTTCAGTTTGGGTTGCTACAATAAAAATACCATGGATTGGGTGGTTTAAACAGCAAACATTTATTTTGCACAATTCTGGAGATAGATGTCCAAGATCAGGGCACCAGCAGGGTTGGGTCCTTGGTGAGGGCCCTCTTCCTGGTTCACATAGGGCTCAGTTCTCCTTGTATCCTCACAGAGTGGAGAGACAGACCACCACCTCCATGACCTTATCCAAACTCGATTCCTTCCCAAAGGCCCTAACTCCAAATACCATCACACTGAGGATTTGTGCCTCAACATGTGAATTTGGAAGTAGCGGGCATAAACACTATGACAGCAGTAGTCCATGAAATCTTGAGCGGGGGTGCAAATGCCCTAAGAATTAGAATTCCATGTTATTTTTGCAGAATCTTTTTAAAAAGCTTTATTGTGGTATAATTTATACAGCATAAAATTCTTCCATTGTCAAGTAGATGATTTTCAGTAAATTTATGCACTTGTACTGCTATCAGCTTGTGCTGCCATCAATTCAACTTTAAAACACATGACTTCAGAAAGTCTCTCGTGTCTGTTTGCAGTGTTCCAGCTGCCCGTTGCCGGAAGCCGCTCACCTACTTGCTAGCATTAGAGTTTTATTTTTTCTGGACATTTCATATAAATGAAATCAACTAGATTTTCCTAAGGTGTTTCTCATTTAATTTATGATGTATTCATAAAGAGAGCCTGCTAATACGGAACATCTAATTGGATAATTTGAATGAATTAGAATGCTTACAAGTTAGAAAATATTACTATAATCCTCCAGTACTCTTTTTTTTCTTACCACAAGGAAATTTGGCTAAAATTGCTTTTCTCTTTCCTCATGAACACTGAGTTAACTGTAAAATGAATTAAATGATTTATATTTATCATTGTATCCCAGGGGCAGATTACCTTAAAAATGTGTCTTCTGAATGCTGACCAACTGTAGCTTTTCAGCAGCGTGGTTACTTTAATCTTGAACTCCTCTTGCACAACAGGAAAGAGATTCATCTCCTCCATCATTATAGTGAATCATGCCTCAGACACGTTTTCTAAATTTTATAGCTTCAACAGTTTGTGTGGTATTGGAGATCAATTCATCCTTCTGTCTGATACTAATTAAAGTGCCTTATTTAGTCCATATTTCCAATAAACTTAATCAAGATTTCTAGCCACTACCTGTTTCATTCCTGTAGCTCATATTTCCTGCCAGCAATTAGGTGGAAACAGCATGTGAAATTGGTACCTAGCTTAGAATATAGAATCTGGGATCTAATAAAAGTGTGTTTATAGACATTTGATTTATAAAGAGTAGTAATGAGTTAATCTATTTAAAGTTTTTATTTTTTAACAGAGGGAAGGCAATGTAGGTAAACGTATTTCAGTTATGGAGGAAACTATTCATGGATTTTTAAGTCATTGTTTCATAGTCTCTCAGCCAGGAAAGGTTTTGTTCTGTATGAATAGAGGTACAGAAACACTGTTGCTACACTTGCATAGCTTTTTCCCATTTCCAGACATTTTGTTACTTGATTTTTAGCCCCTACCCTTAATGATACCACCTGAAAGGAAAGGGAGCATAAGAAGAATGACAGACTGTTGGGGGAAGGCTCATGTAGTCATCACAAATCTCTTGATAACATTGTGTCTACAAATAATGACCATCCTTTTAGTGCCTAAAAACACAAGAGCTAATAATATCCCATGGAGGGCAAAGATAGATCTTGGTACCAGGGAGATAAAAGTAAAGGAATTGGTTGTTAAAAAACCAGGAACTGGGAGGAAGGGGAAATGGGGAGTTGCTCTTCAAGGCATATAAAATTGCACTTATGTAAGATGAATAATTCTAGAGACCTGTGTAATATTGGGCTTGCAGTGAACAATAATGTACACTTAAGCATTTAAGAGGGTAGATCTCGTGTTATGTGTTCTTATGACAATAAAAAAGGTATAACGGGAAGCAGTACTGTTAGGTGGAGGGTTGGTTTTGTTACCGTACTGTATCGCTTTGATGCCACAGTGCTATTTTATTAAAGATACTTGAAGGTTAATTGGTCTCTGCATCCCACTCTCTGAAAGTAATAAAATATAAAGGTAAGGAGCAATAAGAAAACCGGACGAGCTATATCATTAGAGAGATTTATTTACAGAAATGAGGACAGAACATTCTTCAACATCATGAAAATGATGGGAAATACAAGCTCCAGTACCCGTTTCTGGAAACTCTAAAATGTGAATCAGAATTTAATAATTTGTCAATCTATGGAGAGAATAGTGCAGCTACAAATGGAAAGCTTATCAGGGTGACAAGGTGCTGGGACAAGTGTTTGAGAGATTAAATACAGACTGCATATAAACTAAAAGAAGCCTGCCGTGCTTTTTATGAAAGCATATTAGTTTTCATTTTAATTTAGTAATTTCTGAGTTAGTTTTCATTAGTCTGCTTCTCTTGTAGACCAAAAATCAAATATACTACATTTTTAAATCTATCAAAAAGTGTGCCTGTTTTTAATGAACCTAAAGGTAAACACTCGAACTGTGTAAGTTTCATCTTTTCAGATCATTTCCATCTTTAAAAACAGGAGATTGCTTCGTCTTATATAAATGAATTCACCAGAAGTAACATTTCTCTAGGCTGATGCTACTGGAGCAGAACAAAATGAAGCCTAAAGAGACAAACGTTGGCCAAATACAGAAATTACATTCATTGAGAATTTATTCGGAAGTAAAGGAAGCTAATTTGGGGATCCTTGTAATTAGTGACATCTGAATTGAAGGGAAAACATGATATATTAAGGTTCCAGATGCTGGCTGAAGAGCCCTAGTGAGCTAAAATGGAAAATGACAGTGAGAGGGAGAAAGTTTACGTAATTATAATTATAAACATCTCTATGTTGGGTTTACAGCTTGTAAATAGCTTCCCTTTATAATCTGTGACTTTTTTTCAGAGCAGCCTTTTGTAGTTGTTTTCATTTTTATTCCATTCGATTTATGTAACCTGTGTATTGAATGGGCTAAATTTGGCAGAGCGTGAGTAGCAAACAACTTAATTTTTATCCCTGTATTACTCTCAGACACGCTCCCGGATTCACCTTCCATATCCTTTGAAGACGTCTTGGCAGGAACCGTAACTCTATCTGGTCATTGTTAGGCGTTAAATAACATGTTCAGGTCTTACAGTTTTCAGACAGTTTTAAGTCAACGCTTAAGCCTTTTTAAAACTTGTTCCTTTTCTTCCAGCTCATCCAGAAACCTATAGAAGGGGAAAAGGTACTGTCGTCTGTTCTGTTCACTCTTCTTATTTTGTCTGTTGGTATACTTATTCTACACTTTTGGATAGGGTTGAGGTTGGGAGGAGGGGAAAAGGTGAAGGGGCACCATGTTTTTGTGTGCGGGTACTCTTTGTAGTCCTCTCGGGTAGCAAATGCCTTCTGTCCGCGTCAAACTTTGGTCTAGTGCAGCTTCCTCTGCTACCAGGAGGCTGGGACATCACACTACCCCCTCCTACAATGATACATCCTGTAGCTGCCCTCTTCCTCTTTCCTGAGCTACTGGCTTAATAATATCACCCACATAGCCTCTTCCTGCTTGCATTTAATTTCCTTGGCAGATGGCTCCAATGTGCTAGAAGCTCCTTGAAGACAGGGACGGTATATTATACATCCTGGTTTCTGTCCAGCACCAGCTGCAGGAATATGGACAAATAGTGCTCAGCAATCTACATGTGTACCCTCTACAGTGTGAAAAATATAGTCTCCCAGTAGGTTCCATGGTATCACACCTGACCCAGCACTGCTTATAATCAGAATATCCAGTCCTTGTTTTCCCATCCCAAGCTTCCATTTTTCTAGAAATTCCTTGGAAAACATGCTCTAAAGAGCCAGTTCTTTGGCTTGTGTGTGCTGAGTGGCAACTAGAATTCAGGATCACTTCCTACTCTTGCTACCTTGACTTTCCTGAGTTGGGGGAACTTCTGGATAAACAAAACTACTTCTCCAGGGAGACACAGGGACAAGTATAATTTTAATAGAATTGGTATATGATTCTTTAGTTCATAAGTACTCATTCCTAAAGCTCTTCTTTCTAGAAAAGAGCCTGCTGTGTGCAAGTTCTTTCTCAACTCCCTTTTCACAGTCTCCCTTCTTTGAGTTTGCAGAGGAAAGGCACCTCTCTCAACCAGCTTGCGTCTGACCATGATTCTTGTCCTGGAGTGCAAAAACCTCCAGGTCACCATTCAAAAGGAAAATTCGTGATGTGTTAGTTTTGATAAAGTTATGGAGAAATGATGTCATAAATCCTTCTGTAAATTAGGTGGCTTATACTTCATTGCTTTCAACAAAGATGAAGGATTTGTTTTCAACTGCTAAATGATTGAAAATAGTTTTTGCTTATCAATCACTGTATTTGGTGACATTTAAGTAGAAAATAATTGAGTTGATGGAAATGGCTATTATATCTATCTACTTATTTTTTGTACCATTATAGGAAAACAAAATCCTAGCAATTGATCAATTGAGATTGATGATGAACTCAACGTAGAATTAAGTACTAGTTACCTTTTAGATAGATCAACTAATTGGGGGGAAAAAAGTACTGTCCATTTCAAGAAGAGATGCATATCAAAAAGTTTTATTTTTCATATTTACTATTAATCACTTGTCATATTTATTTTGGATCTTTTGAATACTATTAGTAATTATAATAAAAACTAAATTTGGAAGGAATTTTATTTCCTAGTTTTTGATTCGATATTTGACAAAGAACTATATATTTAAGGTGTAAAACATGTTTTGGTATGTGTTATGAAATGACTGTCACAATCAAACTAACATTATCTATCACATCCCATAGTTACCTTTTGTGTATGTGTGATGAGATACTTGAGATCTACTTACTCTCAGCAAATTTTAAGTGTATTAATACATTATAAACTATATGACTATAGTCACCATATTGTAATTAGTTCTTGAGAACTTACTCATAAATGACACCTTGTACCCTTTGATTAATATCTCCCCATGTCTTCCACCCTACAGTTTCTTTTTTTTTTTTTTTTTTTTTTAAAGATTTTTTTTTTTTTTTTTTTTTTAAAGATTTTATTTATTTATTTTGACAGAGATAGAGACAGCCAGCGAGAGAGGGAACACAAGCAGGGGGAGTGGGAGAGGAAGAAGCAGGCTCATAGCAGAGGAGCCTGATGTGGGGCTCGATCCCATAACGCCGGGATCACGCCCTGAGCCGAAGGCAGACGCTTAACCGCTGTGCCACCCAGGCGCCCCCACCCTACAGTTTCTGATAACCACCGTTCTCATGCTGTAACTATGAGTTGGACTTTTTTTTTTTATTTCCATGCAATTTTGTCTTTCTGCATATGGCTTATTTCACTTAACATAATTCCCTCCTGGTTCAGTCCTACGTGTTGCTGCAAATGACAGGACTTTCTTCTAAGGCTGCATGATACTCCATTGTATGTACGAACCACATTTTCTTTACCCATCCTTCTATTAATGAGTACTCAGGTTGTTTCCATATTTAGGTACTGTGAAGAATACTGTAGTGAACATGGGAATGCAGATATCTCTTCAAGGTAGTGCTTTTATTTCCTTTAGGTATATACTCAGGAGTGCAATTAATGGATCATCATATGGTAGTTCTGTTTTTTATTTTTTGAGGAATCGCCACACTGTTTTCCGTAATGGTGGGACAAATTTATGTTCTCACTAAAATGCAAATGTTTTTTGCCTTATCTTTTGACTTTCTGATAGTAGCCATCCTAACAGGTGTGAGGTAGTATCTCCTGGTTTGGATTTACATTTTCCTGATGGTGAGTGATGTTGAGCATCTTTTCATATACTTATCGGCCATTTGTAGGTTTTCTTTGGAAGAATGTCTGCTCAGTTCCTTTACCCTTTTTTAATAGGGTTATTTGACTTTTGCTATTGAGTTGTAGGAATTCCTTAAATGTTTTAGATAGTAATCCTTTATCAGATGTATGCTTTGCAAATATTCCAGAAGTTTCTTTTTCAGTTTGTTGATTATTTTCTTTGCTGTGCAAAAGCTTTATAGTTTGATTTTTCCTTTTGTTGCCTATGTTTTTGGTGTAATCCAAAAAAAACTTGCCAACACAGGTGCTTTTCCTCTGTGTTTTCTTTCAGGAGTTTTATGGTCTCAGGAATTATGTTTAAGTCTTTAACCCATTTTGAGTTTTTTTTGTGTGTAAAATAAGGATCCAGTTTTACTCTTTTACATATGGATGTGCAGTTTTCCCAGCACCATTTATTAAAGAGACCCCATCCTTTCTCCATTGTACATTCTTGGTGCCTTTGATGAAAATCATTTGAACACACATGCATGGGTTTGTTTCTGAGCTGTGTTTTCTGTTCCCTTGGTCTGTGTGTCTTTTTTCATAGAAGCAGTACATATTGTTTTGATTACTATAGCTTTGTAATATTGTTTGAAATCAGAAAGTGTGATGCCTTCAGTTTAGTTCTTCTTTCCCAAGATCACTTTAGCTGTTCAAGAGTTTTCGTGGGTCCCAACTAATTTTGGGAATTTTTTTTTCCCGTTTCTTAGAAAACTGCCATGGGAATTTTGATAGGGATTGTATTGACTCTGTTAGATCACTCTGGGTAGAATAGACATTTTAACAATAATCTTCTGATTCAAGAACACGGGATATCTTCCAGTTTGTATTTTCTGCAGCGCTTTTCATTAACATCTTATAGTTTTCAGTGTTCAGATCATTCATCTTGGCTGGAGGGGAGGTTAAGATGGCGGAGGAGTAGGGGACACCTTTTTCAGCCGGTCCCCTGAGTTGAGCTGGATAGGTACCAGACCAGCAGGAATATCCACGGAATCAGCCTGAGACGCAGGAAGATACATCTGGATCTCTACAAATGAACATCTCCAGCGCTGAGTATCGAGGTACGAAGCGGGGAGCCGTGAAACCGCGCACAGATATCGGAAGCTAAACAGAAGGGGGAGGGAGCCGCCGTGTCAGGGCGCCGGGAAGCGGTAGCCACCTACAAGGGGGAGCGGACAGACCGCGGACCCGCACGCTTGAGACAGCAGGCTGAGAAGGGAGCTCCGGGAGCGCACGCGGGACGGCTGGCGGTTGGCGGGCCACCTGCACGGGGGAGCAGGCGGACTCGCGGACAGCACCCGTGAGACACCAGACTGAGACGGGGAGCTCCGGGAGCCCGCGCGGGGCGGCTGGCGGCGGGCGGGGTTGGAAACACAAAGGACAGAGACGTGCCGGCCCTGGAAGTGAGGGCTGGGACGCCGGGTGTGGGGCGCACAGCCCGGGATGCTGCAGGGTTGAGCAGCACCAACAGAAACAGAGTTAAAGTGGCCAGAACATCAGTGGAGAACGATCCGCGATCCCTCTGTTCTGAGACAGAGGCTGAATTTCAGCCGCTGCTGCTCTCTCAGAAGAGGCATAGCAAACCGCCAGGGAAAGCCGCCAGAGAACAAAAGCCCGGAAATACCGGCTCACAGGGTGCCCATCCCCATCCCCCCTCGCAAGGGACACAGAGACTCTACCCAAACAGGGTTTTCTGAGTACCTGCAGGCAGGCCCCTCCCCCAGAAGGCAGGCTGAAAAATCAAGAAGCCCACAACCCGGAGCGCCTGAGTGGCGCAGTCACCAAGCACCTGTCTTCGGATTAGGGTGTGATCACAACGCTCCGTAAGGAGTCCTTCATCGGGCTTCTCCACCGGGAACCTGCTTCTTCCTCTCCCACTCCTCTGCTTGGGTTCCCTTTCTTGCTGACTGTCTCTCTCTCTCTCAAATAAATAAATAAACTCTTTAAGGAAGAAGCCCACATCCCTAAGATCTCTATAAAACAAGGGCGCACGGCCTGGGTCCCAGTCAACACTTGGGCTCTGGACAACCCTGCAATCTCTCTTCATCAGAATGACGAGAAGGAGAAGTCCCCCCCAGCAAAGAAAAGATAATGAGTCTGTGGCCTCTGCCACAGAATTGGCCTCGGCCACAGAATTAATACATATGGATGTATCCCAATTATCAGAAATGGAATTCAGAGCAACAATGGTCAAGATGATGAGTAAACTTGAAAAAAGCATCAGAGAAAGCGTTGCTGAGAATATAGAATCCCTAAGGGCAGAAATGAGAGCGAATCTGACAGAAATTAAAAATTCTATGAGCCAAATGCAGTCAAAACTAGAGGCTCTGACGGCCAGGGTCACCGAGGCAGAGGAACGCGTTAGCGAATTGGAGGATGGGTTAGTAGAAGAAAAAACGAAAATAGAAGCTGGTCTTAAAAAAATCCACGCCCACGAATGTAGATTACGGGAGATTACTGACTCTATGAAACGATCCAATGTCAGAATCATCGGCATCCCTGAAGGGGTGGAGAAAAACAGAGGTCTAGAAGAGATATTTGAACAAATTGTAGCTGAAAACTTCCCTAATCTAGCAAGGGAAACAAGCATTCGTGTCCAAGAGGCAGAGAGGACCCCATCCAAGCTCAACCAGGACAAACCTACGCCACGGCATGTCATAGTGCAATTCGCAAATATTAGATCCAAGGATACAGTATTGAAAGCGGCCAGGGCAAAGAAATTTCTCACGTACCAAGGCAAAGGTATCAGGATTACGTCAGACCTGTCTACAGAGACCTGGAATGAGAGAAAGGCTTGGGGGGGCATTTTTAAAGCTCTTTCAGAGAAAAACATGCAGCCAAGGATCCTTTATCCAGCAAAGCTGTCATTCAGAATTGATGGAGAAATAAAGACGTTCCAAAATCGCCAATCATTAACCAATTTCGTAACCACGAAACCAGCCCTACAGGAGATATTAAGGGGGGCTCTATAAAGGTAAAAAGGCCCCAAGAGTGATACAGAGCAGCAAGTCACAACCGATACAAAGACTTTAAAGAGAAATGGCATCATTAAAATCATATCTGTCAATAATCTCTATCAATCTAAATGGCTTAAACTCTCCCATAAAACGCCACAGGGTTGCAGATTGGATAAAAAGACATGACCCATCCATTTGCTGTCTACAAGAGACTCATTTTGAACCCAAAGATGCATTCAGACTTAGAGTAAGGGGATGGAGTACCATCTTCCACGCAAATGGACCTCAAAAGAAAGCTGGAGTAGCAATTCTCATATCAGATAGACTGGATTTTAAACTAGAGGCCATAGAGAGAGATACAGAAGGGCACTATATTATTCTTAAAGGAAGTATTCAACAAGTGGATATGACAATTATTAATATATATGCCCCCAACAGGGGAGCAGCAAGATACACAAGCCAACTCTTAACCAAAATAAAGAGACATATAGATAAGAACACAGTAATAGTAGGGGACCTCAACACCCCACTATCAGAAATAGACAGAACACCCTGGCAAAAACTAAGCAAAGAATCAAAGGCTTTGAATGCCATACTCGACGAGTTGGACCTCATAGATATATATAGAACACTACACCCCAGAACCAAAGAATACTCATTCTATTCAAATGCCCATGGAACATTCTCAAGAATAGATCATGCTCTGGGACACAAAACAGGTCTCAGCCAATACCAAAAGATTGAAATTATCCCCTGCATATTCTCAGACCACAACGCTCTGAAATTGGAACTCAACCACAAGGAAAAACCTGGAAGAAACTCAAACACTTGGAGGCTAAGAACCATCCTGCTCAAGAATGACTCGATAAACCAGGAAATCAAAAAACAAATTAAACAATTTATGGAGACCAACGAGAATGAATACACAACGGTCCAAAACCTATGGGATACTGCAAAGGCAGTCCTAAGGGGGAAATACATAGCCATCCAAGCCTCACTCAAAAGAATAGAAAAATCTAAAATGCAGTTTCTATATTCTCACCTCAAGAAACTGGAACAGCAACAGAGGGACAGGCCTAACCCACTGACAAGGAAGGAGTTGACCAAGATTAGAGCAGAAATCAATGAATTAGAGACCAGAACCACAGTAGAGCAGATCAACAGGACTAGAAGCTGGTTCTTTGAGAGAATCCATAAAATTGATAGACCACTGGCAAAACTTGTCCAAAAACAAAGAGAAAGGACTGAGATTATTAAAATTATGACTGAAAAGGGAGAGGTCACGACCAGCACCATTGAAATTGCAAGGATTATTAGAAACTTTTATCAACAGCTATATGCCAAAAAACTAAACAATCTGGAAGAGATGGAGGCCTTCCTGGAAACCTATAAACTACCAAGACTGAAACAGGAAGAAATAGATTTCTTAAATAGGCCAATTAACTATGAAGAAATTGAGTCAGTGATAAACAACCTTCCAAATAATAAAACTCCAGGCCCAGACGGTTTTCCTGGGGAATTCTACCAAACATTCAAAGAAGAAATAATACCTATTCTCCTAAAGCTATTTCAAAAAATAGAAACAGAAGGAAAGCTACCAAACTCATTCTATGAGGCTAATATTACCTTGATCCCCAAACCAGGCAAAGACCCCCTCAAAAAGGAGAATTACAGACCGATTTCTCTAATGAATATGGATGCCAAAATCCTCAACAAGATCCTTGCTAATAGAATCCAACAGTACATTAAAAGGATTATCCATCATGACCAAGTGGGATTCATACCTGGGATGCAAGCATGGTTCAACACTCGCAAATCAATCAATGTGATACATCATATCAACAAGAAAAGACTCAAGAACCATATGATCCTCTCAATTGATGCAGAAAAAGCATTTGACAAAATACAGCATCCTTTCCTGATTAAAACCCTTCAGAGTGTAGGAATAGAGGGTACATTTCTCAATCTCATAAAAGCCATCTATGAAAAGCCTACTGCAAGCATTATTCTCAATGGGGAAAAGCTGGAAGCCTTTCCCTTAAGATCAGGAACACGACAAGGATGCCCACTCTCGCCACTATTATTCAACATAGTACTAGAAGTCCTTGCAACAGCAATCAGAAGACAAAAAGGGATCAAAGGTATCCAAATCGGCAAAGAAGAAGTCAAACTGTCTCTCTTTGCAGATGACATGATACTCTATATGGAAAACCCAAAGGAATCCACTCCCAAACTATTAGAAGTTATAGAACAATTCAGTAAGGTGGCAGGATACAAAATCAATGCCCAGAAATCAGTTGCATTTCTATACACGAATAACGAGACTGAAGAAAGAGAAATTAGGGAATCCATCCCATTTACAATAACACCAAAAACCATGCGTTACCTTGGAATTAACTTAACCAGAGACGTAAAGGACCTATATGCTAGAAACTATAGATCACTTTTGAAAGATATTGAGGAAGACATAAAAAGATGGAAAAATATTCCATGCTCATGGATTGGAAGAATTAACATAGTTAAAATGTCCATACTACCCAGAGCAATCTACACTTTCAATGCTATCCCGATCAAAATACCGAGGACATTTTTCAAAGAACTGGAACAAATAGTCCTTAAATTTGTATGGAACCAGAAAAGGCCCCGAATCTCCAAGGAACTGTTGAAAAGGAAAAACAAAGCTGGGGGCATCACAATGCCGGATTTCGAGCTGTACTACAAAGCTGTGATCACAAAGACAGCATGGTACTGGCACAAAAACAGACACATCGACCAATGGAACAGAATAGAGAACCCAGAAATGGACCCTCGGCTCTTTGGGCAACTAATCTTTGATAAAGCAGGAAAAAACATCCGGTGGAAAAAAGACAGTCTCTTCAATAAATGGTGCTGGGAAAATTGGACAGCTACATGCAAAAGAATGAAACTTGACCACTCTCTCACACCATACACAAAAATAAACTCCAAATGGATGAAAGACCTCAATGTGAGACAGGAATCCATCAAAATTCTAGAGGAGAACATAGGCAACAACTTCTATGACATCGGCCAGAGCAACCTTTTTCACGACACATCTCCAAAGGCAAGAGAAATAAAAGATAAAATGAACTTATGGGACTTTATCAGGATAAAGAGCTTCTGCACAGCCAAGGAAACAGTCAAAAAAACTAAGAGACAGCCCACGGAATGGGAGAATATATTTGCAAAGGACACCACAGATAAAGGACTGGTATCCAAGATCTACAAAGAACTTCTCAAACTCAATACACGAGAAACAAATAAACAAATCATAAAATGGGCAGAAGATATGAACAGACACTTTTCCAATGAAGACATACAAATGGCTAACAGACACATGAAAAAATGTTCAAAATCATTAGCCATCAGGGAAATTCAAATCAAAACCACACTGAGATACCACCTTACGCCAGTTAGAATGGCAAAGATAGACAAGGCAAGAAACAACAATTGTTGGAGAGGATGTGGAGAAAGGGGATCCCTCCTACATTGTTGGTGGGAATGCAAGTTGGTACAGCCACTCTGGAAAACAGTGTGGAGGTCCCTTAAAAAGTTAAAAATTGAACTACCCTATGACCCAGCCATTGCACTACTGGGTGTTTACCCCAAAGATACAGACGTAGTAAAGAGAAGGGCCATATGCACCCCAATGTTCATAGCTGCATTGTCCACAATAGCCAAATCATGGAAGGAGCCGAGATGCCCTTCAACAGATGACTGGATTAAGAAGCTGTGGTCCATATATACAATGGAATATTACTCAGCTATCAGAAAGAACGAATTCTCAACATTTGCTGCAACATGGACGGCACTGGAGGAGATAATGCTAAGTGAAATAAGTCAAGCAGAGAAAGACAATTATCATATGATTTCTCTCATCTATGGAACATAAGAACTAGGAGGATCGGTAGGGGAAGAAAGGGATAAAGAAAAGGGGGGTAATCAGAAGGGGGAATGAAACATGAGAGACTATGGACTGTGAGAGGCAAACTGAGGACTTCAGAGGGGAGGGGGTGGGGGAAGGGGATAGCCTGGTGATGGGTAGTAGGGAGGGCACGTATTGCATGGTGCACTGGGTGTTATACGCAACTAATGAAGCATCAAAACTTTGCATCGGAATCTGGGGATGTACTGTATGGTGATTAACACAATATAATAAAATAAAATTAAAAAAAAAAAAGATCATTCATCTTTTTGGTTAAATTTATTCCTACATATTTTATTCTTCTTGTCGCTATCGTAAGTGGTACTGTTTTTTAATGCTTTTATGGATAGTTTATTGTTAGTGTATAGAAATGCAAGTGATTTTTGTATGTTGATTTTTATATCCTGCGTCTTTACTGAATTTTATTCATTACTTTTAAAAGGTGATTTGGGTGGAGTCTTTAGGGTTTTCTATATGTCAGATCATGTTTTCTACAGCCAGTTTTACTTCTTCTGTTTTACTACCTCAGTTTACTTCTTTACTTTCTGGTTTGCATGCCTCTTTCTTTTCCTCTTTGTGCCTTTCTTTCTTTCTCTCCTTCCTCCCCTTCCTTCTTTTTTTCCCTTCCCTCCCTTTTCCCCATTCCCTTCCCTCCCTCCTTTCCCTCCGTTCTATGTTCCTTCTTCCTTTCCTTATTCCTGCCTCCCTCCCTCCTTCCCTTCCTCCCTTCCCCCTGCTTAATTGCTCTGGCTAGGACTTCCATATTATGTTGAATATAAGTGGCAAGAATGGGCACCTTTGCCTTGTTCCTTATCTTAGATGAAAAGCTTTGTGTTTTCCACTGTTGAGTGTGATGTTAGCTATGGGCTTGTCATATGTGACTTTTATATTGAGGTATATTCCTGAAGGAGCTAGTATTTTTATATAAATAGGTATTTTACATAAATAGGTATCTTTATAGATACAACATTATACATATAAATATGTATTTTCTTTACAGAGCATTATCAGAAACTAAAACTTATATATAAATTTGGTACAGATAATTATGATAGGGTCCTCAATAAAACATGCTCAGGTATTAAAATATAGTAGAATAAAACTAGGTTTCTGAGGGGGGAAATGGAATCAAAGTAGAATCTCAAGCTTAAAATGTCAAATTTCCTTTTTTTAAAAAGATTTATTTATTTTCAGGGCGCCTGGGTGGCTCAGTCGTTAAGCGCCTGCCTTCGGCTCAGGGCGTGATCCCGGCGTTCTGGGGTCGAGCCCCACATCAGGTTCCTCCTCTGGGAGCCTGCCTCTTCCTCTCCCACTCCCCCTGCTTGTGCTCTCTCACTGGTTGTCTCTCTCTCTCTGTCAAATAAATAAATAAAATCTTTAAAAAAAATTATTTATTTTAGAGTTCAGGCAGTGGGGAGGGGCAGAGGGAGAGAGAGAATCCTCAAGCTGACTCGTTGCTGACACAGGGCTCGATCTCATGACCTGAGCCAAAATCAAGAGTTGGACGCTTAAGTGACTGAGCCACCCAGGCACCCCTCAAATTTCTATTAAAGAAGAGTTATACAGGTGTTTTTAAAATGGATGGTGGTAAGATTATCTTGCTATGGTAGCGTCCATTGAATCCCCTTAAGAACGACGTCACAGTTGTATGTTAAATATCGTTGGTTACAGCGTACCAGGAATTAGACCCTTTGCAACCCTTAACATTTAAATTTAAAATTTCTAGCTTTGAACTCGAAAATGTGTGAAGAGTGTATATAAGTTTTCAAGCACGTCATGTATTAGAGTCAGACTCAGTCTGAGGTCAGACGATATTACTATTTCTATGCTTCAGATGGAAACTAATAAACTCATATGGTCCTTATTCTTTGCCCTTATTCTTTGCCTCCCCTGTCCTTCTATCAAGAACTCATTTTGGCAGTCTCGGAGAGGTCCCTGGGGCCCACCGCCACTGTGGTTGCTACAGATCTTCACCCACACCAGAGCATTGCCTAAGGGTACAACGTAGGACCAGTCTTCTCTTGAGACATGTGTGCAATGATAACTGCTTGGAAAACCGCTGCGAGGAGAGAGCCAGGGTAGCACATACAAAGAATTTGCCAAGATCCTTGAAACAATCAATGAATGAAGAATGATGATGATGCTATCAAGAAGTAGAAAAGACATTTTAGGAAACCTAATTGAATAGCATTTAATGTGAAGTGGTAAACAAGTTCATAGTTTCAGAAATGACCAGAATTTATAATCATTAGAAATAGAAAGACCTATATTAGAAGTAAGAGTCAAGGAGATAGAGGGGTGCCTGGGTGGCGCAGTCGTTAAGCATCTGCCTTCGGATCAGGGTGTGATCCCAGAGTCCTGGGATTGAGCCCCGCATCGGGCTCCCTGCTCTGCCGGGAGCCTGCTTCTTCCTCTCCCACTCCCCCTGCTTGTGTTCCCTCTCTCACTGACTGTCTCTCTCTGTCAAATAAATAAAATCTTTCAAAAAAAAAAGGTTTTTAAAGAATTCATATTTCAAGATTTTAAAATGATAATTTCAGAGTGATTATAGTGGGCGTCTATCAGGACAACATGGTTTTAAGGAAAAGAATGAGACAGACCGGAATATAAATCCCGGCTGTGCCACAGATGCTAGTTATCGGTGTGATCATTTTTTGGTGAACCCATGTTATCATGGCTAGTTGGTTGTCTTTCAGCCTGTGTCCGTACTGGAGAAATGGGAAGTATGCTTGTATCAAGGATTATATTGTGAATTGATTGAGATAATGTGTGTGAGAATACTCAGCCGCGTTCTTCTGCTTTTACCTCTCTCCATATGCTATTTTTTTCTTCTAGCCTTTGTTTTACACGCTTGTCACTGAATTTTTTAACGTTTTTCTCTTTAAAATGTGTACGTGTTCTCTTAGCATCCTGTTTTTTAAAGTCCAGAGAATTAGCAGAATGGGCCTCACACTTGATGAAGGATTGAGTGCTCTTGACAACATGAAAGGAATTTATTTTATGAAGTGAAATGGGCTTTTGACTCCAGAGTCCTGCCTGAGATTTTTGGTGGGGTGTTTTTATTGCCATTTATTGCCATGCAATATTTATTTGGTAAGAACCCTATAACCATTTTTTTTAAAGGATTTGAGTGTTAGTTTCGATCAAATGTAGGCAGTTTTCAACATGATTAATGGCCTAGTGTCAGTTCTGAAGGGACAGCATTCTTTGGTTGTCATATATTTGCTGTGAGCATTGGTTTTGTTTCTCAGTTGATGTCACTGAAGATCCGTATCTGTTCTGATCAAATGCAGCTGTCGGGGCGTTGCTCGTCCTGTGCATCGGACCATTCTGCAGTTGTCACGGTAACTTTGCGGCCCTGTCTTCCATGGTGGCACCGTGTTAATACATGATGTGCAGGGCACTCAGCTGTGACTTGTACGTAGCTGCGGAGTTGAGCTGCCGCTGGGGACTCGCACTACAATTGACGTGTGGATCAGCAAAGGGAAGGATAATCCTAAATTCAGGGCAACCCTGTATTACTGGGATTGTGTGAGACCTAGGGCAATCTGAAACAGTTTGTAAAACTGTCTTGGAATCCTCAGTGGTAAGAAGGGAATGCAGGAGGTTGTTTCTGTAAATTAGAGTGTTTACACGGCTTTGGTGACCTGGAGAGATGCAAGCTGAGCAGCGGTCAGAAATGCCGTACTCCCCCATGCCTCTGTACACGAGAGCAGGGTGCTTCCTTTGGCTTTTCTCTAAGAAATCTAAGTACTGTTCCAAGACTCCTATTGAGCTGGGTGAAGGTTTTGCACGCAGATTGATCTCAGCACAGTCTTTTCTTTATTAAAGCATTTTTTTACTTAAACATAGTAAAATATTAATACAATGTATTATAGTGTTTTAAATTTTTACATTCATTCTAATGACTCCTTGTGTATACCCTCATAGACAAAAATGCTCATTTTGGGATAATATCTATAGTGTGCCTTTATGTATATACACATTATTATATAGATATTTTTTCCAGCTCGGTAACTCTATGAAACACAGTTGCAGGGGCGCCTGGGTGGCACAGTGGTTAAGCGTCTGCCTTCGGCTCAGGGCGTGATCCCGGCGTTATGGGATAGCCCCACATCAGGCTTCTCCGCTAGGATCCTGCTTCTTCCTCTCCCNCCCTCTCCCACTCCCCCTGCTTGTGTTCCCTCTCTCGCTGGCTGTCTGTATCTCTGTCGAATAAATAAATAAAATCTTTAAAAAAAAAACAAAACACAGTTGCAGTGGTTGTAGTTGGATGAAGACTGACATCCTTTGCAAGTGAAATTTATTCGTTTTTGTGGTAAGAACAGAACATAGGATCTTCCCTCTTAATGAATTTTTAAG
>NC_048218.1:184858953-184861095 GCF_002007445.2 Ailuropoda melanoleuca | reverse complement strand
GGGGGGGGTGGGGGGAGGGCAGTGGGAAAGGGAGAGAGGGCACTCCTTGCTGAGCACGGAGCCCAACACGATGTCCATTTCATGAACCTGAGGTCATGACCTGAGCTGAACCACGAGTCACACACTCAACCAACCAAGCTACCCAGGTGCCCCAGAAACTTTTTACTCCTTGAGCAGCACTTCCTCAATTCCCCCTCCCCCCAGTCCCTGGCAACCACCATTCTGCTTTATTTGTCCTTTTGTGACTAGCTAATTATACCTAGTATAATGCCCTCAGGGTTCATCCTTGTTGTCACATATGGCAGGATTTCATTCTTGTTTAAGGTGGAGTGATTTTACACATCTTTATCCATTCATCCATTGATAATGCATTTAGGTTGTTCCATATCTCAAGTAATGTGAACAATGCTGCAACGAGCTTAGGAGTACTAATATCTCTTTGAGATCTTGATTTCAGTTCTTTTAGGTATATACCCAGAAGTAAGATTGCCCTGGATTGTAGTACAGAAATAGTAGTTCTATTTTTTTTAAATTTTTTGATGAACCTCCATACTGTTGTCCATACTGAATGCACCATTTTATATTTCCACCAACACTGTTATGAGGGTTTTATTTTCTCCGTATCCTGACCAGCGCTTGTTATCGTTTGTTTTTTAGATTAATAGCCATCCTAACAGGTGTGATGTAGTCTCTCATCGTGGTTTTGACTTGCATTTCCCTGATGATTACAGATGCTGAGTATCTTTTCATGTGCCTTTGACCATTTGTATATCTTGTTTGGAGATATGTCTGTAAGTTCTTTACCTGTTTTCTAACTTGTTTTTGTTTTTGCTATTGAGTTGTATTCTCTATATGTTTTGGATATTAAACAAAATTATTAATATCAGTTAATAAGATTTGCATATATTTTCTCACATTTCATAGGTTGCTTTTTTACTCTGTTGACTGTTTCCTATGCTGTGCAGAAGCTTTTTTGATGTAGTCCCACTTTGCTATTTTTGCTTTGTGGCTTGTGGTTTTAGCATCATATCCAAGTAATCATTACCTAGACCAGTGTCCTGAAAATTTACCCTTATGTTTTCTTCTATAAATCTATAGATTCAGATCTAACATTTAAATCATTATTTCGGGGGCGCCTGGGTGGCTCAGTCGTTAAGCGGCTGCCTTCGGCTCAGGGCGTGATCCCAGCGTTATGGGATCGAGCCCCACATCAGGCTCCTCCACTGGAAGCCTGCTTCTTCCTCTCCCACTCCCCCTGCTTGTGTTCCCTCTCTCACTGGCTGTCTCTCTGTGTCAAATAAAATCTTTAAAAAAAAATTTTAAAAATAATCATTATTTTGAGTTGATTTTTATGCACAGTATTAAGGTCCAGTTGATTCTTTTGCATGTGGATATCCTGTTTTCCCAGCATTACTTGAAGCGACTACCTTTTGTGTATTCTTGGCACTCTTGTTAAAGATCAGTTGACTGTAGATATGAGTATTTCAGGGCACTCTGTTCTGTTTCCCTGGTCTTATGTCTGTTTTTAAACCAGTATCATATTGTTTTATTTACTATAGCTTTCTAATGTATTTTGAAATCAGGAGTGTGATTCTTTCTTTCTCAAAATTGCTTTGGCTGTTCAGGGTCTCTAGTGATTCCATTTGATTTTTAGGATTTTTTAAATTTTTGTAACTGCTGTAATTTTGATAGGGGTTACATTGAATTTGTAGATTGCTTTGGGTAGTATGAACAGTTGAACAATAATAAATTTACCAGTCCATGAACATGGGGTATCTTTCCATTTACTTATTCTTAAATTCTTCTTAAGTTTTTTCATTAATTTCGTGTGCTTTTCCTTCTATTAGTCTTTACCACCTTGGTTAAGTTTATTCCTAAATTAATATACTTTTTGATGCTATTGTTAATGGGATTTTTTCCCCCTGATTTTCTCTGTGGATAATTCATTGTTAGTGTATAGGAATGCAATTGATTTTTGTACATCATTTTGTATCCTGCAAATTTATTAAATTTGTTATGGAGTCTTAACATTTTTTGTGGCACCTTTAGTGTTTTCTACATACAGAATATCTGCAAACAGATCATTTTATTTCTTCCATTCTAACTTGTATGCTTTTTAAATTCTTCTTTTTTTTTTTTTTT
>NC_048218.1:184792321-184858845 GCF_002007445.2 Ailuropoda melanoleuca | reverse complement strand
CTCTCCCACTCCCCCTGCTTGTGTTCCCTCTCTCGCTGGCTGTCTGTATCTCTGTCGAATAAATAAATAAAATCTTTAAAAAAAAAACAAAACACAGTTGCAGTGGTTGTAGTTGGATGAAGACTGACATCCTTTGCAAGTGAAATTTATTCGTTTTTGTGGTAAGAACAGAACATAGGATCTTCCCTCTTAATGAATTTTTAAGTGCAGTATCTTTTACTATAAGCAAAATGATTTTCACTCAATCTGTAGAATTTATTCATCTCCTATAACTGAAAGTTTTTACTTATTTTTTTTAAGGATTGGTACTCCTTGCTGAGCACGGAGCCCAACACGATGTCCATTTCATGAACCTGAGGTCATGACCTGAGCTGAACCACGAGTCACACACTCAACCAACCAAGCTACCCAGGTGCCCCAGAAACTTTTTACTCCTTGAGCAGCACTTCCTCAATTCCCCCTCCCCCCAGTCCCTGGCAACCACCATTCTGCTTTATTTGTCCTTTTGTGACTAGCTAATTATACCTAGTATAATGCCCTCAGGGTTCATCCTTGTTGTCACATATGGCAGGATTTCATTCTTGTTTAAGGTGGAGTGATTTTACACATCTTTATCCATTCATCCATTGATAATGCATTTAGGTTGTTCCATATCTCAAGTAATGTGAACAATGCTGCAACGAGCTTAGGAGTACTAATATCTCTTTGAGATCTTGATTTCAGTTCTTTTAGGTATATACCCAGAAGTAAGATTGCCCTGGATTGTAGTACAGAAATAGTAGTTCTATTTTTTTTAAATTTTTTGATGAACCTCCATACTGTTGTCCATACTGAATGCACCATTTTATATTTCCACCAACACTGTTATGAGGGTTTTATTTTCTCCGTATCCTGACCAGCGCTTGTTATCGTTTGTTTTTTAGATTAATAGCCATCCTAACAGGTGTGATGTAGTCTCTCATCGTGGTTTTGACTTGCATTTCCCTGATGATTACAGATGCTGAGTATCTTTTCATGTGCCTTTGACCATTTGTATATCTTGTTTGGAGATATGTCTGTAAGTTCTTTACCTGTTTTCTAACTTGTTTTTGTTTTTGCTATTGAGTTGTATTCTCTATATGTTTTGGATATTAAACAAAATTATTAATATCAGTTAATAAGATTTGCATATATTTTCTCACATTTCATAGGTTGCTTTTTTACTCTGTTGACTGTTTCCTATGCTGTGCAGAAGCTTTTTTGATGTAGTCCCACTTTGCTATTTTTGCTTTGTGGCTTGTGGTTTTAGCATCATATCCAAGTAATCATTACCTAGACCAGTGTCCTGAAAATTTACCCTTATGTTTTCTTCTATAAATCTATAGATTCAGATCTAACATTTAAATCATTATTTCGGGGGCGCCTGGGTGGCTCAGTCGTTAAGCGGCTGCCTTCGGCTCAGGGCGTGATCCCAGCGTTATGGGATCGAGCCCCACATCAGGCTCCTCCACTGGAAGCCTGCTTCTTCCTCTCCCACTCCCCCTGCTTGTGTTCCCTCTCTCACTGGCTGTCTCTCTGTGTCAAATAAAATCTTTAAAAAAAAATTTTAAAAATAATCATTATTTTGAGTTGATTTTTATGCACAGTATTAAGGTCCAGTTGATTCTTTTGCATGTGGATATCCTGTTTTCCCAGCATTACTTGAAGCGACTACCTTTTGTGTATTCTTGGCACTCTTGTTAAAGATCAGTTGACTGTAGATATGAGTATTTCAGGGCACTCTGTTCTGTTTCCCTGGTCTTATGTCTGTTTTTAAACCAGTATCATATTGTTTTATTTACTATAGCTTTCTAATGTATTTTGAAATCAGGAGTGTGATTCTTTCTTTCTCAAAATTGCTTTGGCTGTTCAGGGTCTCTAGTGATTCCATTTGATTTTTAGGATTTTTTAAATTTTTGTAACTGCTGTAATTTTGATAGGGGTTACATTGAATTTGTAGATTGCTTTGGGTAGTATGAACAGTTGAACAATAATAAATTTACCAGTCCATGAACATGGGGTATCTTTCCATTTACTTATTCTTAAATTCTTCTTAAGTTTTTTCATTAATTTCGTGTGCTTTTCCTTCTATTAGTCTTTACCACCTTGGTTAAGTTTATTCCTAAATTAATATACTTTTTGATGCTATTGTTAATGGGATTTTTTCCCCCTGATTTTCTCTGTGGATAATTCATTGTTAGTGTATAGGAATGCAATTGATTTTTGTACATCATTTTGTATCCTGCAAATTTATTAAATTTGTTATGGAGTCTTAACATTTTTTGTGGCACCTTTAGTGTTTTCTACATACAGAATATCTGCAAACAGATCATTTTATTTCTTCCATTCTAACTTGTATGCTTTTTAAATTCTTCTTTTTTTTTTTTTTTCTTTTTCATAATTGCTCTGGCCAGGACTTCCAGTAGTATACTGAATAAAGTGCTGAGAGTGGGCGTCCTTGCCTTGTTTCTGATCTTAGAAGAAAAGTTTTCTGCTTTTCACCATCGAGTATGATGTTAGCTGTAGGCTTGTCATATATGGCCAATATTTTATTGAGTTAAATTCCTTTTATACCTAATTTTTTCAGAGATTTTTATCATGAAGGATGTTGAATTTTGTCAAATGCTTTCTCTGTTGTGATGATTGTGTGATTTTTATTGTTCATTCTCTTACTGTGGTGTATCCCATTGATTTTCATATGTTGAACCATTTTTGCATCCCAGGAATAAACTCACTTAGTCATGGTGTATGATCCTTTTAATTATTTTGTTTTGCTGGTATTTTGTAGAAGACTTTTGTATCTGTCTATGCCAAGGATATTTGCCTATAATTTTTTTTACTATGTCTTCATCTGGCTTTGGTATCTGGATAATGCTGACCTTTTAAAATGAGTTTGAAAGTGTTCTCTTCAGGGGCACCTGGGTGGCTCAGTTGGTTAAGCATCTGACTCTTGATTTCCACTCAGGTGATGATCTCAGGGTTATGAGACGGAGCCCCACCCTGAGCAGGAGTCTGCTTGAGATTCTCTCTCTCCTCCAACCCCCTCCTGCTCGCATGTTCTCACTCTCTCTCAAAAAATGAGAAATGGAAGTGTTCTCAGTTTTTTTTGGAAGAGTTTGAGAAGTGATTAGTACTTAATTCTTTCTAAAAATTGTGATTCAGTTTACCAGTGAGGCCATCTGACCTTGGGCTTTTCTTTGTTGACAGGTTTTTGATTACTCATTCCATCTCCTTGTTAGTTACAGGTGTGATAAGATTTTTTTTTTTAATTTCTTCATCAGTCTTGTATGTTTCTAAGAATTTATCCATGATTTCTTTGTCATTCCATTTACTGGCATTAATTGTTCGGAACAGTCTCTTACATGATTTTATTTATGTGTCATCAGTTGTAAGATCTCTTTCGTTTCTGATTTTGAGTCTTCTCTCTCCTATCCTGTCTAGCTAAAGATTGGACAATTTGGTTTAGGAAATTTCTGCTCCAACCACAGAAGTGTCGTTTTCTTCCCCTACCAAGACACTTATTAATGTATCATGACAGTGACTTTCGTATTTTAAGATTTTTTATTACTAATTTATTAATAAGTTGATTATTTTTAAATATATATAATTTTTTAAAAATTATAATTTTAAGGCTTCCTGTTTAGAAGAGAGGGGACACGTTGATACATCAATAGTACTGTCAATTATCAGGTGTCTTCAGCAGAATGAGACTTATTATTCATGGTAGTGGTTCCTACTTCATAAAACTTGAAGAACGCTTTAAGTATAGGACCCCTATTACCTGGAAGATAGGACAGTGTTTTTTCCTTAAGTGTTCTTTTGTTTTAAGGAAAGAGTAAGTATTCTATAAACTTGAGGGGGGGGGATTTTGATGGGCTTTATCTATTTATTTTTTTTTACACTTTAACATCTTCCAAATTAAAGCCATAAGCTCTAGAAATACTGCTTCAGAGATAATGACATTAACATCATTTTAGTTTTAAAAGTTTGGGAGAAAAGCCTATTTTTAAATTTCTTTTGTTCTTGGAAAGGCTTCGTTGACACAAGACCACCAAAGAAACCACAGTGATGGTAATTTGGCAAAAGAAATAAAAATGAAGTATTAGTCAATTTTTAGACAAGTAACACTTTTGTTATTTTGGCTCAGATTTCCTTATTATATAAAATGCAAGATGGATTTGTTTGGCAAAGATGTGATATCTTTTGGCTTTTATAAAATAGCAAAATTTTACCTGGAGCAAGTTTTTGAAATTCTGACTGTGTTCTTATGTTTAATTTTCCTCTTTTTGCCATAATATAGCTTTGCTGGCAGATGGCAACATTTGGATCATATCGAATTTGGCAAATTCTCATAAGACTCTTCAAAAATTTTAATATTTGCATGTGAAAAAACCCACACGTCGTACATAGTTCTGCCAGAATGGCAGAGGCAAAGTCGTCTACGTTTTTCTTATTTTCATACCCTGTGTTACTTCACATTTAAATACGGTAAATGTCTAGAGGGAACGTGAATGTATGTATTGCAAATATAATTTTAAGGATATAACAGCTTAACCTATCATCTTCCACGTTTAAAAACTGTGTGCATGAAGTGGCATCTTGTGTTTTTGCTAAAATCAGTAGCTGAAGGTCAATATTCACATCAACATTGAACAACTTTTCCTGTAGATTTTCTTGAAAAATTCAAAGCATTTACATCCAGTTACTTATTTTACATAGGGGCCAGTGTTTCAGATCACTTCATTCTCCTGTTTTCTCTGCAATATTGGATTCCAGGTGAAGGCTGCAGAACTACTTCTAGGAGAGAGACTTGTTAGTTGTTTAGTAAATGAGGCTCATGGAAAATAGGACCAAAACAGATGGACTTTTTTTTTAAAAGATTTTATTTATTTATTTGACAGAGAGAGAGACAGCCAGCGAGAGAGGGAACACAAACAGGGCGAGTGGGAGAGGAAGAAGCAGGCTCATAGCGGAGGAGCCTGATGTGGGGCTCGATCCCATAACGCCGGGATCACGCCCTGAGCCGAAGGCAGACGCTCAACTGCTCTGCCACCCAGGCGCCCCAACAGATGGACATTTTTTAAGTTCACCTCCAAACACCTTCATGTCATAGCTAGATTTTGGTGAATTTCAGTATTTATGTGAACTCCTTGCTTAAACTCACATCCTACTTATGGTGGGACTAGAATTATAAACGGCTTAGACTAAGTGACTCGACTTCTGCAGCAAACTCATTAAAATTGCAGAACTATTTCTGGAAGGCTGAGAACAGGTTTGTGGACTTAATGCAATTAGTCACTTTTGTGATGAGACTTACTGACAGATGGACCTGTTTCTCCCATAATCAGACAGATTGGTGATTACATTAAAATTTCATCATTACTATTTTCTTGGGCCTATCTGTGAATGTTTCATGGCTTGGTTTTTCAGAGAAGGTCCCCAACCTAGCCAGTGACCTTTGCTGTTTTCCCTCAGTTGGTGGGATCTTTAAAAAGAGAAAGCTTGTTTACACCAAGCTGAGCTTGGCTTTGTTGCTTTACTCCATGGGGCTGCTCTTTCTCTTCACAAAGAGGCTAATTCCTTTACTTAGCTACTTTCTGTTGTTTGCTTTGTTTTCTTACCATCATGTAGCTTGTGATTGCTTAGACAAAAAGTGTACATCCATTTTAGAGTCATTCTTAAAACCAATGCAAAGGTGCAATACTCAAACACCGCATTCTTAGAAATTGATCACAATTATTCAGTTTTTATAGCAGTACTTATGTAAATTAAGATATATTACCAGGAGGATAATTAATCTGATGTAGAAATATTTATCCATATGGCGTGGATGAGCAAGAACTTCACAGTAGAATATAATCACCCTCTTTTATGAGATAGGAGATAGATACAATTTATTCTGTATTACTTTAATATCGTAATTCATAATTCATGTGGCATTATTCCTTCTGAAAGAAACTTCTACAATGGGCCTAGCCTTGTGATAGAATATGAAGAAAAATAGCTTTCAGATTCAGAAGGCTGTTATCGAAAGTAATTCTTTCGATATCCCCCTTTTAATTATCCAGATTGATACTGGATTAGCATATCCTTCTGTCTGGATATCTTCACTTGACTTCACAAACTCTGAAATTGAACGCATTCAAAATAGAAACACTTATTTTTTCCCTTTAACACTCCTCCTGTGTATCATCCCGGTGTGTGATACTTCCATCTACACAGGTGCCCAAGCCAGAAACTTGGGCATTCAACATTTTCTCCTCTTTCCATTCCTTATTTCTAAACCCTGTCGGTTGTGCCTCCTCAGTGCTCAGCAGATCGATTTCCCTTCCCACATCTTCATGGTCAGCAGGTTGATTCAGCCTTTGCTAACTTTATTTCATGAGCCTCTACTCGGTCTTCCTGCCTCCCTGCTTGCCTCCCCTGTAGTCCAGTTTCTAAAACAGATCAGATTATGTTGTTGCCCTCAACGTTTTTTAGTGACTTCCCTTTGCCTTCCCTTTGCCTGGCTCTGTGTTTACCTGACTTCCACTTCTCCAACCCCCCTCTTGCATTTGGCCAGCCACAGTATTTTGAAGCAGGAGTGTGATATTGCATTTTTATGGGAGCAGTTTTTGTCAGTGGAACTGCCCCCTGCATCCTAGGTAATTTAGCTCCCATAGCCTCTGCCCATACACATATTTAAAAGGCCCTGAGAAGCAGCAGTTACTGTGTGTGGGGAGAACCAGTACCTGTCCCTGTACGTGGCCTGTCTGCCTGCCTTTTGCCCGTAGCTGTCTCCCCTAGGATAGAGTGTAGGGTACTCTCATCTCTGAAGCCTTCCTGAACCCCTGCCCTCACTTTCCCCATTGGGCTTCTGTCCCCAAGCTCTGTGTGTGGTAGTTTCCTCTTTTTGCTGCTACTCCAAAGCTGTGAGCTCACTGAAGGCAGAGCCAGGTCTTGTTCAGCATTGCATCCTCAGTGGCTCTGTGACTGACCTCTATTTGATGAAAAATGTGACCCCTAGTAACTGACAACAGTTTTCTCTTGAATCTGTTAAGTATCACTGAGATTAACTAATCTGTAGGGAAAATACTGATTAACAAAGCTAGATATGCCTATGAAACTAGATACATGCTGACTAGTCTTCTAGTGTTCATAAGAAAGTTGAGCATGAATCTGGACTTAACTAGCAGCTGGGAGCCAGTTGTCACCCTAATTTCCACCCACCGTGCAGTTAAATACAATCTGCTGAGTGACATGGTACAGATCATTTTCTGTGTCCCACAGCTTGCTTCACAAATTGCAAATAATCGAACACTGACATCCCATCTTACACATCCAGAACATTTGTACAGTGACAAAAACAGTGTATATTAAAATCTCCTCTATAAATCACATGCAGTTTCTAGGGGGAAAACACCCCTTACATTTAAGCTGGAATTTAACATTCCTTAAAGTTATTATAATAATCTAATTTTTTTAAAATATGAAGGTATTTTTCAAAAATCTTTGTAACAAAGGTAGAATAATTTTATTTAACCAAATACACTACTGTGCTTGTTTTCACTTAAAAATTTTCCACCCACATTGCTTTCTTACTTCACATATGTAAGCATTAACAAGTGACAGCTAAAATCTATACATACAAGCAATTAAGAAAAAGGAAGTTGTAATTCCAAAATAATTAAATATCTAACCAAGCAACTAAACTCTGTTTTGTAAACACAGAATTTTGGAGGTCAAAGGACCCAGATAATCTGTCTTCTAAAAGGAGTTATTCCGGAATCTTGGGGCACCTGGGTGGCTCAGTCGTTAAGTGGCTGCCTTCGGCTCAGGACATGACCCAGGTGTTCTGGGATCAAGCCCCACATCAGGCTCTTCCGCTATGAGCCTGCTTCTTCCTCTCCCACTCCCCCTGCTTGTGTTCCCTCTCTCGCTGGCTGTCACTCTCTGTCAAATAAATAAAATCTTAAAAAAATAAAAAAATTAAAAAAATAAAAGAAGTTATTCCCTTTTTTAAAAGAAACGTTAAGATGCCACGTCTGGCTTTGTCACGAGTTCTGTGTGTTTCCACTGAAAAACATGACAAATGTATCTTACCTGATTGAACTGGAATACAAATCCACAGTTAAATATAATTCTTCTGACATTATAAAATCAGACATATTTGGTTAACTTCATGTTTGTGAGGTATTAAAAGGGAAATTAGAAGTAAACTACCTTTCTCATCTGAAGTATTTAGTTTTACAAAGTGTACAAAGAGTCTTTGCCTCAGTATTTCATTTTTTATGCCAGGGAAGACTTCGGTGAATAAAAATATCAGAGATCTACCTCATAGAGGAAATTATCGTTACTACGTAAGCTGTCATGTAGCATTTAATTCTTGTGGAGGATTCTATAATAATTCTCTGCTTAAGCCGGCACAGGTGCAATGATGGTAGGATAAAAAAAAGTGTACCCAAAAAACTGGAAAAAAAAATAGTTTAATTCAGTTACTGCAAAGCTTAACAAAAATTTTAAGTACTTAAAAATAGATGCTTAATGAATAAATTAAGACACACCTGTTACTCATTAACAAATTTGCCTAAAGAAAGTTTTACTTTTTCGGCAGTTTGCTGAGACAGATTGGGTAAGAAATGAATAGTAGTCTCAGGTAAACACACTTATCCATGTGTTTATCAGCTGTGGCAGTTCTCATATGAAGATAGTCACTTGCTTTAGAATCTTAACCACTGTAAATATGCTAAAACCACAGATGATATTAGTTAAATGTGATGTCCTATTTTAAAATACAGAAGCGGCTTTCAGATTCAGGTGATTACTCCGATTTAACAGTATGCTCCCACCCCTTCCCTTGAGTTGGTGGCATTGTCCATAACAACTGTTCATCTATAAATATGAAAAATGTTGTGTATGGTCGTGTGTACCCCTGACAGTCTGATGTGGAACTTATGCAGTCGTCGCATGTGGCAGATTCAGAAGACACGGTTCCTCATCTGACCCAGTTCCCTTCCTTTATTTAACATAGTAAAATACACTTGTCAAGAAAACTTGGTCATCCAAATACTGTAGCTCTTCTCATAGTCCTTTGAGGACTGGTAGAATGAAGTATATGGTGCCATTTATTAAATCATTTTGAGCTCTGCTAAGTGATGCTTTGGTCCTGGGGTCGAAATGATGACTAAAATTAGACGTAGCTATGGCACTTGTCGTCTAAAGCAGGGGAGACAGGCATGCGTAGCTGAACACCTAGGAACGTATCATTACAAACCTGGGTAACTACTTTGAAGGAAATGATATAATCCTATGCAAATACGACACAACCTATCTTATTTGGAGGATCGTCCAGTGGAGCAGGTGGAGATGGTTAAGGAAGTCTTTCTGAGCAGGGAACCCTTGACCTTTCAACAGAAAGAGGCATCTTTGTCAGGCAGTGGTGGGGGAAGTGGGACAAAGGAATCCTTAGCACTCCAGAAGGAACAGGAGCGTGTAGTGCCCTATGGCAGGATGTGTTTCTTTACTCTCTAGTCATTTCAGTCACTCATCTATGTGGTCATTCTTTGCATTGTTTTTATTATTGCCACCTTAAAAAAAAAAAACTGTTGGTAACCATTGTAGTTCAAGGACAGAGTAAGTGAAGGAAGAAAAAAAAAATAAGACTCTTCTGTGGGTACCCAAACAAAACGGGGGAGAAAAGACCTTCCGGGTAGAGTCTTGAATCTTGAGAGAGCTTAAATTCATCTCTAGACTAGACTTTCCACAAACATACTAAAGCCCCACTTGAAGTATGAGGTTCTTAGACTGACCAAGAGAAGCTCCAGCTTTATACCACTACAAAATACTGTAAGGACTGGAATCTTTAATTCTTTGGTCTTAGAATCTCCTCCAAACAGGACCCGTGAAGATTTTATAAATATTTCAAGAATTCCAAATATATTTGACACAATATTCTCCAAAATGCTTCTTCCTACCTTAAGATTGGGGTACCATGACTCTGGGAGCTAGCAGTGCTTTACATTCACTGAGTAAAGAGTACCTAAAGCCAAAACATGCCTTAGCCATGTTTGCTGGGGCTAATTTAGCAGCGATGGACTTCCCAAAAGTCAACTGTCAATAAAAGCTCATTATCAAGTAATACGGCTAAAACCTAGAGGGTTTGAGGACCTGTCTTCTATCATACTTGACATGTTTGTTGCTACTTTCGGCAGAAAAGAGAATTTATGATCACTCACAGGACTTCTTTCCCTTCAGAGAAGCTGATATGGAAAAGCAGTCAGGAATTGGTCATTGGGACCTCCATCCTGACATCAGGAAAATGGGGTGCCCAAGTGATTTGAGAACAAGCATTTATTTTGTATGTCTCCTAATTTTCCAGGCATTCTGATATTTTCTTATTGATTTCACTTATTCTTCTGAATACTTATGTCAGGTGGGACTTATTACTATTTCTATTTTCTAGACAAGAAAATGGATCCTTAAAAAACATTAGCGTATCCCTGGTTTGAGTAGAGCAACCAGTATTCCAACCCAGTCCTCTTAGATTCTAAAGTCCACATTCTTCCTACACAGTCTTTTCTCTTGAGTATTGTTTTTTTTTTTTTACTTTTTTCATTTAATTCCAGTTAACATACAGTGTTATATTAGTTTCAGATGTATGATATAGTGATTCAACAATTCCATATATCATCCAGTATTCATTCTAACAAGTGCTCTCCTTAATCCCCATCACCTATTTAACTCATCTCCCCCACACCACCCACCCACCTCCCCTCTGGTAACTATCAGTTTGTTCTATAGCTAAGAGTCTGTCCCTTGAGTATTGTAACCAATGCCGGTTATATCGAGGTGGCTGCAGTGAGGAATAAGCCGTTTAGACAGCTGTAGACAGCTGTAGCTGCTAAGACAAATCCTAAAGGTAGAAAAGTAATACAAGGAGTCTTCCATCTGAAAGTGAAGGTCAGTCTTCAGCTTTCCTCACATGACAGTATTCATTGCATTTCCTGCTTCTCCCTTCCCCTATAAGCCCAAGTCCTTAAGGGCTGGAGTCTGTGTTCCTTCATCTTTGTATCCTTCACACGCAGCTCTATGATGGGCACGTACTAAGTGCTTATTACAGATCCGTTCCAGAGGTTGCACAAGTGAGGACAAGAATGACAGAAAGTGTCCTTATTTAAAGATTCCTTCAAGTGCCAGTGAGGTAAATGTTAGAGACATCCAGAGTAAAGCAGCAGTTTCCAGTTCTTTAAAACCCTAACAGGTTTTATTCTTCTTTTAACCCGTGAGTCCCAAAATTATTTTCCAAAATATCATTGTGAGCATCCTTAAGTTTTAAAAGCACGTCTGCGTTGCATTTATGTTCTAGGGTTATCTCAAAACTTAGTCCCTGGCCATCAGAAATCTGCAAGCAGGGATTTCTTTTCCTGAATAACCTGGGGATAGGTCTCGTGGGAACCAGCAGCAGCAAGTGCCAGCTGTGACTGCTTAGTTGGTGAAGATTGCCGGACTGGGTTGCTCCTGAAGCTGCTTGCAAGGACCTGCCCTTCTGCGCAGTGCTCCAGGGCCTGGTTTCAGCCGCTTCCTTGCTTGGCATCCTGTAGCATCTGCCTGCCTCTGCTCCCTGCACTGTGCCTTTTTTGAGCACTTTCTGCTTTTTATGATCTTCTCAACCCCCTCAGGAAGGATCTCAAGGAATTCTGCCCTCTGAAAATCTCAGATATTTGTGGAATTCAGAAATTTCTTTCCTCCCAAGCTCCCCCTGTGCAGTCGCAACGTCTTTTTATTTCACCCAAAGAAACTGTCATTTAGGAAAGAGAAAGTTTTATCTGCAGGGAGATCCCCAGGAGGACCATTCCGAGGAGAAATGAAGTAAACCAGGATAGATAATTCAGTCTGGTATTCTCTTTAAAGCCCCCATGTTACTGCTTTAAGAACCAAGAGCCTTTTACCTTGGGAGAAGCTGGAAACGTTGGAGGAACATTTGCTTTTAAATGTAAGCCATTAAGAATAGATGCACTGACATTATAGAACCTTAGCAATTCCAAGGTCTTCAAATCAAGAAAATATTAGAGGGAAAGCATTTTCACACCCGTACCAGTCTGGTCTCCAAGGGCATTAACCTGCCTTGAAGTTCTATCAAAGTAGAGAATAATTATTGGAATATATCTGGTAAAACAGGTACTAGTAACAGATGGATTTTCCAATTTACTGGTAACAATATGCTGTACTGATTAGTGATCATTATTAGTTTGAAACCCTATATTTTAAATTTCTGTAGTACATTTTATCTTTAAAGGATAATGCATTCTTTCACAGTTGAAAGGTATGTTTTTTTTTCCCACAATCATATTTTACTTTTGTGTCAAAAAAAAAAAAAAAGAACAAACCAGGCTGATGCTCTCGTATTACCTCAAAATTTAGGTTATAACCCAGTATGAACATACATTGGTAAGTATGTGTAGGTGATTGATTGTTGGTTTATGCAGTATAGTTGTGCTCATTTCTGCACCAGTGCATTTTATTATTTGAACCTCTTTCTAGAGATTTATTGCATAATACACTTCATGCTTTAAAGTTAATGTAGCTTATATCAGTTATTTCATATTTCTGTAAGTGCTTTAAAATCTTGGTTTCCATCTTATAAAAAGTTACACTTTTTTTGTACTGCTGTACTGCCTTGACCAAGTAAAACTGTAATGCAAGATATGACAAATGGTTCTCTTTAAAATTAGATGCTTCAAGCTAATATCTTTGAACTACCCTACTATGAAGGAGAGAAAGGAAAATGCTTGTGAGGGATTATATCTTCTATTTTTTTCTGAAACCTGATTTTGTGCTAACGTACTTGCTAGACTTTCCCAGAAGAAAATGGTGTAAGTATAATATGATTACTCTGGATATGGAGGTTTAATGGCATGAATACTTCATAAATGAAATACAGACTTTGGAGGATAATTTTATCCTGTTATTCTTGAGGCTTTAGCAATCTTCAGCAAAATGGGAGCTGTCTCTTTGAAGGGAAACGGAAATGTCCGAGACACAATAAGCGAGAATTAAGGCGAAGCCCCTGGGGTTTTTCTCTTATTATGAAAGTGATCAGTACCTACCCCAAGTCATGCCCAAATATTTTTCTGCCTCTAAGTGCAAAATATCATCCCATGGTTTCTTCTTTTGCTACATTGAAGAGAGAACTTTCTATTTTCTTTCCATTCTAACCAGAAGTTTTAGTGTAGCATTTTGGAAAGATCATCCCGAAGTCTAGTGATAAGAATTAATTTAACTGTAAAGGATATATTCTAGCCCTTCTGCTAAAATTGCTTCATGTCAGCATTTTAGACTGAATTATTTTTTAAAGGAAGACTAAAGTAATGTGCAAAATACTTAAGATTTAGAGTAACACTCAGGTTATAGCTCTCCTTATCCCGGTTGGTCTCTTACTAATCCTCCCTCCTTTTCTCCATTTCTCTCCCCCTCGCTTCACCACCCCATCTTTTCCTTTTGCTTCCCCTCTCTCTTCCTCTCTCTCTCTCCTCTTTTTTGTCATGTTTTACTCTTACTGGAAGCCTCTCTCTTTGTAGTTTCTTATATGGTCTGGATTTTAGTGTTGCCTTTTTATGAAGTTGATTAATGTTCCAAACCATCCATTTTTTTCAGGTCCGTATCATTTTGCTTGGGCAGTAGAGCTACAGTAGTACTAGTGTGGATACTAGTAACAATAGTCGTTCCATACACACTTTCTGTATGACGGGTGCTGTGCCATTTGGGTGTAAACATAATTGCCTTCATTAGTACCTCATCAGTTTGATGAGGAACTAGTGTAAAGTTATGCTCAAGTTGATCGCCCAGGTTCCCTGTGCATGTTGGAAGTGGTCTTTGAGTCCAGAAAGTGTGTCTAGGGTCTGCCCTGCTTAGCCATCTCTCCACCACTGTATGCTGCTGTGGGCAAGGGCTCTGGTACTGGTTCTGATTTTTTTTTTTTTAATCAATCTGACCCCCCCCCCCATCTTTACATGAAACTATTTAGGACAATGTTATATTTATGTAGTTACTTTCATTGAGGGTGTCTGTATTTGTATAGCTATACAGAATAATTCCTTCACTTTTGTTGAAAGAATAGAATACTTTGTCCTAAATAACAATGTAATTTGTCAGATAAATGTTATCTTCATGACCTAGAAAGCCATGCCATGATTTCATTCAATGAAAAGCTATATTGCCAAGCTATATTGCCTTGGGTATATTAATGACCTCTATAGTGCAAATTTGATATCGAATTGAAATTTCAAATATGTTTAAAATATGTCAACAACAGTAATAGCAATAAGTAAAGCAGTTTTTATAAACACTATTGATCACCCAACTTAAGCTAATTTCTTTAAATGTATAGGAAATTTGATTTAATATTATACTCAATGTATTTTTAAAGGAAGTTTAAAATCTGTCCTACAGATTATTAAAATTGAAAGTGAAGGATGTTCGTTAACAACAAAATTTTTCAAATCCTAACAAACTTGGATTTTATATTACAATGAATTTTAAAATTTGGACTTTCAGTAGAACAGGGCTCTTTGTGCTGCATTTACATAGGTATATTTCTTATGAATCAACTTTTAAAATGACTTAGTATATTCTTTTATATGTAATAATGGTTTAAAATCTTGGGCTGTCTTGGAATTCTGTCCTTGGTTGTCTTTTTTAAAGAGAGAGGGGGCGTGCACAAGTTGGGGGTGGGGTAGGGCAGAGAGCAAGAGGGAGAGCAAGAATCTCAAGCACGGTCCATGCCCAGTGCAGAGCCAGACACAGGGCTGGATCTCACAACCCTGAGATCAAGAGTTGGACACTTAACGGACTGAGCCACCCAGATGTCCCGGTTTTTGTCCTTTCGATGTTTATGTAAAAACAATTGTATATATATGAAGATGTCTTTGCAGCACTTTTGCAGTAGTTGGAAACAACCTTAAGGTCTGTCAGCAGCAGAAGAGTGAATAAATTGAGGCATAGCCATACAAAGGGGGAATGCTTTACGGTCTTAAAATTGTGTAAAGTCCATGTACTGATAAGTGTTATATAACACTGAGAGTGTTATATAAAAGCACAAGTTATAGAGCAATTTGAATATCCCATTTATTTAAAAATTAATTTAAAAACCTGTGTTTAGGCACACACACATGGATAGAGATACATATATAGGCCTAGATTCATAAGATACAAATTCCTACCATCATGGAGTTTTTAATGGACACCCTTCATAGATACGTTCATTCTTGTAGTTTCTACTGTCACCTCTGTGAATAGCTCTCAAATCTGCATCTTTGTTTTCAGCCTTGTAGCTAAAGTCCAGACCTGAATTTCCAGCAACTTATTGGAATCAGACCCTCGAGTTTTCAAATAAGTCCCTTTGCCTCTTGTAGTTTTAACCATGGTAAATGATGCCACCAGCCGTCCACATTTCCATAGAAATGTAGTTATCTTAACCATTCTATCCTTTTTCTTTGGCTTAAGTCCGTCAGTAATTGATAAACTGATACAGTTGAGCCCTGGGAAATGACATAGAAATGTTGAACTTTTTAAATATCAAAAGCTGCTCTTCCAAAAGTGTCTTCTGCTTAGAAAGACCTTGCCATAAAACTGTCTTAATTGTTCATATTAATCAGAAATGCTGTATTTAAAAGAATTTGTTCAGTGCTTAATATTATTTTTAGAATGCTTTCAGTGTTGTTTTTTACTTACATAATAGACTCTTAGTAATTCTTTTTAAACTTCTCAATTTTAAGTTATTCAATTAAGGAGAGAGAGCGCTGTATAGTTATAATAGTGACATCCTGCATTTACTTTGTATATTTTACAAGTCCTATGAATGTACCTGTTTTACATACACATCTGTTTCAGAATAGTTTCAGTGTATTCCTGGCTATTTTGAGCGGGACAATGACAGAAAGATACCAACAGATACTGGCAAGGGATACAATTTTCTTTATGTAACTGAAGCATACTGAAGCTTACCTGCATGTAGCTGCATGAGCAGGGACACAGCTGTGTGCTCTCGGTCAACCAGGCAAGTTTCCCTGGCATCCAGGCCCCAGGAAGGCACGCAGCTGCAGATGATACTGTTTGACCCTCCTGAGGATACATAGCATCAGGCCTTTCTGATCAAATCACTGCATCCTATTCCCAAGCATTGCTATTGCCTCTTGGTCCCTCTTCAAGAGCTTGTGAAGAGTGTTCGTCTATCTTGTCACCAAATAGGAGTAATTGAAAGTAACTCAAGGCAATCCTGACTGTTTATCATGAATTAGGTGAATCTAAATCAGTTTGGGGGGCAGATCTCCTGTAGGACAGCAGAAGGAGACCTCAGACCTATATGAAATTGATTGCAGAAAACTTGGGAAGATTTTCTACTTCCTAAGTGAATATCTAAATCAGTGCTACCAAATATCTGATGTTTGAATATTTAAATTATGAGCCTAAACTTCGTTGAGGCAAATATTCTTAGGTAAATGTTAAAATGCCTGCTATGAAAATGATCTGTAGTTGGATCGTTAATATTTTTCATGCTACAGTTAAGAATTTTATTTATTTCCCTGTAGTTAGATCTTTTTTTTTTAAATTAATTTATTAGAGAGAAAACACAAGCAGGAGGGTCATGGGGGGGTAGAGAGAGAGAGAATCCCAAGCAGACTCCCCGCTGAGCACAGAGCCTGACAAGGAGCTCAATCTCACAACCCTGAGATCATGACCTGAGCCAAAACCAAGAGTCGGGTGCTTAACTGACTGTGCCACTCAGGCATCCCTGAGATCCTTATTTCACGTTTTCTCTTATAAAATAAGTGATGTATTTGAAATTATAGGTTATTGCTGACTATTTTAATAACTTGGTTTTTGTAATAGAATTAATGGTAATTTGGTAAAATATCATTTAAAAGCAATCACTAGATTGAATATAAGGCAAAACTATTATTTGTAAAAAGAGTTTATAACTTTCTTGTATACCAGCAATTGTCAGACAATGTAAAGGGCACAGATTCCTTAGAGTTCCAAAATATAAAATACTATGAAATGACTTTAACACAGAATATGGTAGGAACTACATAGTAGAAAAAAATGTATGACTTTACCAAAAAATATTAGAATAGATTTTAATAAATGGAGAGAACTCCCTTTTTATTGAATAGAACTATAATAAGTTGGAAATGTTCTATTTCCTTCTTGTTCTCACCTGTATCCTAATCTCATAAAGCTGCGAGAATTCAAACAGTATAGCACAGCTCAGGAGATCGATTCTTTAGGACAAAGTTTAACATCAAACCCCAGTTTTTATAATACCATATATATATTTGACTTCTAAAACTAAATGAGACCAGGATAGATGAAAATTTAAGGTTTAACATCACTATTAAATTTTAGACAACCTGAAGATTTAAACAAACATGTTGAAGAAATAAAGTTAATATTTATATAATCTTTGGTTAAGTAAAGACTCTTTAAACAGGATGTCAAAATCGAACTATAAATCAAAGTGCGAGAATTTGGCTATCTAATATTTCAAAACTCTACATTTAAAGAAAAGCCATGAAAAGTGTTAAATAGAAAGTAACCAGCTGTGACAATATTTACCGTATATGGTATCAGAAACAGTATGTCTTTAGAGGTTTTTTTAAATCAAAAGAAAGCCTACTAGAGAGAAAGCCTAATGTAATATATAAATGGACAGCTATAGTAAAAGAGCAAGTCATAAAAGAAATTCAGATGACTAATGAAGAGAAAATGCTCAGTCTCCAAAGTAATTTTTAAAAGTGCAGTTTAGAACCCTGTTCAATTCTGTATGATTGGATTTATTATATTTATGAGTTTATATGTCTTTCTCCCCTACCAGCCTGAGCTCATCTGGGACAGGATCTGTTGTCTTGATTTTTTATTGTTATTTTTTTAATGCCCCTCCCTTCCCAATGCCTGTCACACAGTTGGATGGATAAAAGGATGGAGAGCTGGATAGATGAAATAGTTTTTGAAGTTACATATACCCTGTTCTTCAGTGCTGGTCATAAATGAGGAATGTAGGTTGAGCCTGTTTTTAAGTTTTAGCTTCTGTCATCATGTGTGCATTATACGTTCACAATAACAATTTTGAATTGAGGGATTTGGATGATTTTTTTTTAAGATTTTATTTATTTATTTGACAGAGATAGAGACAGCCAGCGAGAGAGGGAACACAAGCAGGGGGAGTGGGAGAGGAAGAAGCAGGCTCATAGCGGAGGAGCCTGATGTGGGGCTCGATCCTGTAACGCCGGGATCACGCCCTGAGCCAAAGGCAAACGCTTAACGACTGCACCACCCAGGCGACCCGGATTTGGATGTTTTTTGATAACTGTTGCAGTGTTAATGATTTTCAACATACTTTGAAACAAATATGCCAGTAATTTTTGAGAATCCCTTTAGGTCATGGTTTGAATCTAGTTCTACAGTTACTCTTAGAAGCATGTCAGGAACCCAGGGCAAGGTTTAGAGGAATATATGTTAACAGTACATAATCAAATTATTTGTCATCTATCATCTATTAGAATATAAGTTCCAAGAGAATAGAGACTTTGGTTGCTGACACTATTATCTGGCACATTTAAAGTACTCAGTAAGTTTTTTGAAAGAAGAGGCCCAGATTGTTTTGGGTCCTTTTTTTCTCCCCTCCCATTACATCACACCTAGCCTTACATCACCTTCATAGACATCATTTTAAGTAGCAGCAACATATTCCATTGTGTGCCACCTAATTTACATAATCTTCCCTTCATATTAGGTATCTCAGTTGCTTACTTTTGCTTTTATGCATGAGGCTGTAGTGAATATATTCCTGCTTATAGTCTTTCCAGTACTCATGATTATTTTGTTAGGGCGAATTCTTAGAAGTAGCTTTGCTGGATGAATAGACATATACATGTATTTTGGCTCATGATATGAATTTCCAGTATCCTTAATTTAATAGCGAATACATAATTAATGTCCGTTATTTCAGTCAGTATGTGAACTATTCTGTGTTTTCATAGCCAGGAAGTCCTGCTGTCCTCATAAAGGTGCTTTGTAGATATTTTATTCTTTTGAAGATTTACATTGGAAGTCTGAATCCTCATAAATAATACATTCATAGAAGTAGAAAAAGGCAATGTATTTTGAGTCAAAGCAAATTGACAGCAAGGGTAATGTATTCTTTTATCACATAACACAGAGAAAATAGTAGGAAGATAATAACTGGTATTAATTACTGAAAGTGTTTAAACATGCCAATTAGGTAGAAAACAAGGAAATATCTTGGTGAATATTGAAAATATTCACCTACTCTATTACCTTCTTCCCTCCTTCCTTGACTCTTTGGGGATTGGGGTGGGAGGAATTTTGTTTTTAATTCATGTATTGTAGAATTCATAAGCATTTTCTAACTGTATGTATCTTACTAACTTTTAGTTTTTATAAGAGAAATTATCAAGGGGGTGCCGGTTTGTATTCTGCAATGTCAGGGTTTATAAAGACTATTAATTACCACTGTATTTATATGTATGCACCCCTTTAAAATTGCATATTTTTGTCAAATATCATAAAAGTTTAGTCCTCTGGCTCTTACAGTTAAGATCTGCTAGTATCCTTGTGCCTTTGCTTCTCTCTGCCTAAAAGCATGCTTTTTTGGGGCGCCTGGGTGGCACAGCGGTTAAGCGTCTGCCTTCGGCTCAGGGCATGATCCCGGCGTTATGGGATCGGGCCCCACATCAGGCTCCTCTGCTATGAGCCTGCTTCTTCCTCTCCCACTCCCCCTGCTTGTGTTCCCTCTCTCGCTGGCTGTCTCTATCTCTGTTAAATAAATAAGTAAAATCTTTAAAAAAAAAAAACATGCTTTTTTATTTAATTCTTTCTCTTTTCACAGGAGCTGACCATTAGCATTCCATGCTCTTGACTTGGGAAGTCCCAGACCTTGTTAGGTAGATAAATTCTTGTGGATTGCCTACCAGGGCCTGTGATATAGTCCTGTAGCTTGCAGGCACAGGGTTTAGGAGTGGATATCCTGGATTGCTTTCAAAGTTCTAAATTATTCTTCCTATTAACTTCATCCAGCTCTTTGTTTTCTAATAAATTACTGGCTTTACTTGCAATATGCTGATTAGGTTCCTTGTGTGACTTCTCTAAGCATGTTTTCTACCTTACTACCATTCCTTGCATAGTGTTCTCTAATATTACACAAATCTAATGGTAGAAAAGTAATTATGGCCTTCAGATTATAAAAGATAAATAGTTCATATTCAAAGGCCATGGTTACTATTAAATATTTTTACATCACCAAATAGGATACCAAAGGTTGCCGAAAATATTAAAGGAAGTTTTCAAAATCTCTATCTTGTTGGGAGATAATACTTTTACCTTGCTATATTAAGGATATCAAAAGATCAGTAATGATAAAATAAATTTAAATAGCACAGTTAAAGAGCCTGATCTAATGGCCACATATACAACATTGTACCCACAGTGGAGAATATTTTTATTTCCATGTACTCATGGAAGAGTTAAACACCCACATAAACACACACACACATGCACATATAAGCCTACATATTTTGAAATATATAAAAGCTGGTTTCAGTTATTTCAGGAGATTAGTATCCTGCAAGTTCTATTATCTAACCTAATGTAATAAGCGTAGGACTTACTTGGAAAGAGTAAAACTTTGTTTATAAATTCTAGAAACACACCTGTAAACAGCTAAATAATAACAAAAATAACATAAATTTGTGGGACACTTTCCCTAAAGTGGTTAAGGGAAATCTGTAGCCTGAAATGCTTACAATACTAAGCTTAAATGCTTAGAACAACAGAAAGGCTTAAAATTAATGAGCCATGCATTCAAGTTAAAAATGTAAAACAGAATTAACACAGCTAAATTACGATGAATAAAAAAGCAGAGTTCAATGAAATAGAAAACAAGCATGCAACAGAGGAGATCATCAAAGTCAAGCAATAGTAATTGAAAAGAATAGTAAGACAAACCTATGTCAAAGTTAAAAATGGAAAAAATATTAAGAATGAGAAGAGATATGTAACTACCACAGATGCCGTAGATGGAAAAGATAAGAGGTATTTTACAACTTTGTGCAAAAACTTTTGAAAAACTTAGATGAAATAACTGTTTTTCTAGTTATGTATCAAAATCAGTTCAAATAGAAAACTGGAGTAGTTTTAGAACTAGAACCGGTGAAGAAACAGAATCAGTAGTAAATATCTGTCCACAAAGAAACACTGGACCCAAACAGTTTAATGGGTGAATTCCAAGAACAGATAATTCTCTTTTTTTTTTTTCAAACACTTCCAGATAATAAAACTGTGGCTCTGTTCAACTCATTCAAAAATGCTGGCATAATAAAACCAGGACAATGCAGGAATGTAAATCTACAAGAAAAAAAAGGAAATCTGCAGGCCAGTCTCAATCATGAATATTGATACAAAATGCCAAACTACAGCATTCTAAATCTGTGTTTAAAAAAAAAGAAAGAAAGAAATTAGGTTTATCTCTGAAAAGCAAGAAAATGCTAACGTGCCGCAATTACTGATCCCCTCAGTGGTACAGGAAAAGTTTAATAGAGCGTTCATTTCTGGATTACAGATGGGTAGAATCGATGATCTCTATCTGACATATATGATATCTATGATATATCTAAGACCATCCATAAAATGTACCTGCATTTGTGAAAGAAAATCCAGGACATAACTGATACCCCATAATATTTATCACATATCTGATATATGTGTATAAGACACATACCCTGATTTATTTGTGGGTATCTAATGAACTAGGAAGAGAATTTCCTTTATCCATGAAAGACCAACTACAAGACACCTGGAGCAATCAGTGATCACCTCTAGAGGTAAAATGTTAAAAATATTCCCTTTAAAAGGAAATTTAAGACAATTATTAATATAGAATCCAGAATCCTAGCTACTCTGGTGGTAGTGTGGGGTTGGGATGAGAAGAGGATGTGACCAGCGCAGGGCACAAAGAAAACTCTTCTGTTGTACTGGTATGTCCTCCCTCTTAACCTGAGTGGTGGGAATGCTAATTTTTATTCTTTAAACTGCATCTCATTTTTGGTCACTTAATGTATGATTTACGTAGTCAAATGTTTTTAGTGAGTAAATGAGAGATGGCTAGTGAATAAAGATTTAGAGATGTAGGGGTGGAAAACTTTTCCTTTCTTCTAGTTTCTTTGGCTGGTCTAATAATTGACATAAGGCAGATTAACAAGAGAAAAATTTAATTTGTATGTATATGAAATATGAGACTCACAGAAGTGACCAAAGCAGACAGCTTTTGTATTTCTCAGGCAAACAATAAATTTGTGAAGAATTAACAGAGAAGTTTGAGCTCTCTGGGGATAGTAAGTTAGTAAGGAAGTGATAAGGTTTGTTTATACAGTCTCCTTGGCCCCAAATTCCCTGTTTTTGGTAATAAAGATGTTTTCTACCTCCCAGTATGGGTGGCTGGGGCGGGTACCTTTCATGTGGGGGATGGATTTCCTGCTTTCCGGGGCACAAAGAAGGAGTCAGATTATCCTTATTGCACTCACTGTTTAAGTAACTTTAATTCAAGATAATGGACCAAAATGGCATATATTGGAGTGGCCTGTCCCGAACCATTGAAGAATAGTTGTTGAAGATGTGTGTTTATGAAGGATCAGAGGTAGAAGGCAGTTTTCTGGGAGTTCACAGGATCAGGAGTGAGCACAATTCTTTACATATGCATTGTTGTTTATTTGTCTTCCTCTAACAGAATTGGCAGCGCCGTTCGTTCCCTTCACGTATCATCCCGGGGCCATGCTCATCTTGTCTGTATTGTTCCAATTTTAATATGTGTGCTGCCGGAGCGAGCACGCATTTCCCTTCATGGAAATGGCAGGGACATAGGGGTAAAAGATGAAACTCACCAGGTCCCCCAGTGATGGTTAACGTGGTTGTCAGTGTTTTTCTCTTTGGAGAACTTCATATTGCTGTAGATGGAGAATTACAAACAATTGTAGAAAACGGTATAAGTACTTTCGAGGGATTTTGACATCAGAGGGAAAAAAACTGAGTTTTGATGAAGAGAATTAGTTTAGAAGATGAGAAAATTCTATGTAGACCTTTTTATGCTGTGTCTACATGGATACTACAAATCTTCGATTTCAGTTGTAAGAAAATGTCTCGAAGGATTGGTTTTCCACATTTAATCACATGATACCAAATAAAGACGAGTATGTCCTGGGAATCTACTCCAGAGTTGCCATCTGGATGGCCTTGACCATTCACAGCTGAAGAGCCCACACACTAAATTGAGAATTTTTCTCCCTTATTTTGGTTCTGAATTCATTTTCATTTTTAGTTTTATTTTAGCTCTACTTTATCTCAGACCATCTTAATTCTATGAAATGGCAAAAATTCTTTGCTAACCCCTTTTTAGAAGTCTAAAATAAAAATTAAGCTGCTTTCCATCCTAATTGAATCTCTCTCTTCCCTCTGGCATATGACTTTAATTTCAGGAGAACAAATTGCATCTAGATACTAGTTTCCTCGGTCACTGAAATGGTGACACATATTACATACAGTGTTATCACTGCTGTGGTAGGAGAGGAAGACGTCACAGTTATTCAATTTTTATTAGACTTTCCTCCTCCTTTTTTTATTTCCCAAGCTTTCTGAATATGGTTTTAAAACAAAGTTCAGATAATGCCTTGAAAAGGTAAATTTGTTTTTTAAAAACAATGTAAGAAAATCCATGTTTTTATATGGTGATTTATTTGGAGCAAGAATCCTTATTTTGTTAAATCTCACTTTTGTGTGTTTTTCTCATTGGCATTTTCTTCCTGCTGTGCTGCATCTCATGTCTGTGGTCTCAGAGTTATGAGAAATATTGATAAGATTTTTTAATATCAGGTGTGTGCCAGGTGTCAGTTTGTAAATACACTAGGATGAATTGGTGTGTGGTAAAGCCAAGATGCTACTAATTAAAAGATAAGCCAAGAAAAATGTTATTTTGTTATGATGATTTGAAAAGCCAGATGTCGACAGACTTACTCCCTTCTTGGGAGAGTGTATTGGGAAATTAACTGCAAAACGTTCATATTTTTATAATGCTTATTTCTTTCCTTTTGATAGGAGCTTTAAAAAAATCATATGAAGTAATAGACTTGAGATAATTACCTCCACTTTTTAAAATATAAAATATCTAGTAAAGACTTTTCAAGAAGTGATGGAGTAAAGCCTTCAGCGTGCAAAAAAAAGTTTTCCAGGAAGCTATCTCTTATATAAACAAACTTTTAGCAATTTCCCTCTAGGCAGCCATAATAATGGGATTATAATTTGTATTTGAGTAAATAATAGACTTCAGTGGCTACGTATATAATGCTTTACCTTAACCTAAATTCTTATTGCACACTGTCTTTTATACTGTAATGTGCTAATTTTTGGAACAGCTTTGTAATTATTATAAGCTATAAAACTTACTGTTATTTTTCTTCTTGACTGTGCCATCTGTCAGACACAAAAGCAAAGATAAAAATCTTATCGAGCCACAAAAGATTCTGTATTGCTTAATGGGCCTTCTAAGGAGATAATTCTGTCTGGGGGGAAAAAAATCTGCATTTTATAGAAAATCTTTGTTACTTTATTGCAGATGGGGAACTCAAGGTGATTTCACCACCACCCATCCTCGGCCTGTGGTCAAAGTAAAACTCTTCACGGAAAGCACTGGGGTCCTGGCCCTTGAAGATAAAGAACTGGGAAGGGTGAGTTGTGCTCAGCCCTGTGTGTTCGAGGTCACACAATTTTTACTTCTTTCAGTTCACAGTTAGAGTAGACCGGTATGTAGCGTGTGAATTTTCTGTTCATAAACTACATGAAACTATTTATTTGTAGTTTTCCATGGTCCCAGATTACAGCTCCAATTTATTAAACATAATCGTCAATAACATAGAAAGTAGTGTGATAGGCTTCGGGTATGTAAAGGTTGTCTATAGAAGGTCATAGTCAGGGACCCATTTTTCTTACACATGTACTGCTCAGTGGCTGTGAATAGTACAGGCCAACTTGTCCTTCTTGGTGAGAGATAATTGTCATTTAAACATTTCTGTCCATGAGTTAAAAGCAGCATCTTGGTATTTGAAGTCATCTATTTAGGTCTGTTATGATGAGGCTGATTACCAAATATCTCTTATCTCTCCTGTTTTCCCTGTGAGAGGGTCTTTTTCACACACCTTTCAACCCAGAATTTTTTATCCTATACTCACTTCATACCTAGGATATATTTTTCCTCTAATGCCAGTGTCCCTCTACTGTACTCCAGTTCTTCTGGCAGTTAAAAGCATTAAGATTAGGGTAGATTTGTGATCTTAACACCTCTCAGTGTGAAAGATGGTCTGCAGTCTCATTTATAAAGTAGACGTGCTTCAGTGAGTAGGCTATCAAGTTATCTTCTGTAACGTGACTCTCTCTTACCCAGCCCTGAAGACTGAATTCATAGGTATTTTCCAGAGAGTAAAGCCTTCAGAAATCTTCCTTGAAAATTTCAGGTGATGATTGACAGCTTGTGGTACTAGATATTGAAGGATACTGGGATCATTTGGTATATTGGGATTATTTTCTCCCCAAAGTTGTGATTTCTATTCATTTCAAATCCTCCTGTTGTGTCTCCTTTAGGGTCTTTCCATTTCTAGGAATTTTGTGAATCTGTACCCACACTCCAGAAATTGAGAGTCAGCAGCCGCATTCCAGATTTCGTCTTCTGTTTCCTTGTTACATGTATTTGTTAAGACTTACCGTTCATTCCTGTGCTTACATATTTGTGCACTTACTCATTCAACGGAACTATTCAGTAGCATAATCTCCCAGAAGAGCCCTGGAGATCACATCGGGTCTTACGGATTTATGAATCAGAATTTTTCATTTAAGCTATTATTCCATTAATTTTACCCTATTTCCTTAGGATAACTATTTTTCACTGCCTAACAGCAGCCATTTTAAGTCTAATGCTATAATGGAATTATTTCGATATTTTTAATTCATTTCTCTGCTGGCCATATATATATTAAAGCAGGTTTTAAATTAGGTATGTAAGTGGGATGTTTTCCAGTCAGTTGTATGTCTGAGAAAGGCCTCATGCTCCTTTGCTCCCTTCATACAAGACGACTTTTCTTTCTGTACAAGAGTTTCTGATGCCAGCACTGCCGATATTTTGAGGAGGAAAATGCTTTGTCATTGGGAACTTTTCTGTACCCTTTATTTATAGCAGTATCCGTAGGCCCCAGTCACATGCCAGTGGTTTACCCAGTCTTAAGATGATCAAAAATGTTGGCACATTGCTAAGTGTCTCCTGGGAGGTGGGCAACATCACCCTACTTAGGGACCCATTGACCTCTACTGATCTGAGTAGGTTCCATGATGATAATTATCACTTATGTGTTAACGACTTCCAACTTTTTATTTTCCCTTCTTGGAGCTTCAGATTTGTATATCCAGCCTGCATACTTGGTATTTGTAGTTGCATGTAACAGTTACCTCAAACTAAATATTTCTAAAATAGAACTTATGATTAGCACCCCCATAAAGTCTTTCAGAGAGGCCGTTTTCAAGCCAGTGACCTTGACATATCCTTTGTTGCTCCTTCGTTCACCTTAATACTCCCATCTGTTTGCAAGTTCTGTCTGCTTTCCCTAAGTTTATTCCAGATATATCCACATCTTAATATCTCCTCTACCAGAATTCAGGACACCATCCTTCCTTGCTGGTGATAGTTTCCTTCCTACTTTCCCATTTATCATCTTATCCCCTCTGATCTAGCTTTCACACTTCAGCTACTATGATCTATTCAGTTTCAAAACAAATCACATCATTCCTCCCTTAAAATCTTCCAGGTCTTCTCATTTATTTGGCATAAAAATCAGACTCCTCATAGTGTAACATGCCCAAGAATGCTTCTCAAGGTGGGACCCTGGGCCAGCAACATCAGCAGGAAAATTGTTAGAGATGCAGATTCTCAGGCCTCGCACTAGCTCTGCTGGACCAGAGACTCTGAAGGTGGGGTACTGCCGTCTGTTTAACATGGTCTCCTGGTAATTTCCATACACACCAACACTGAAGCACCCTGCTGTGCATGAACTGACCTCTTCCTCTAATTTCATCTCCTATTATAGCCACCTTGCTTACTGTCATCCTTCCTTCATACTCAGCTTTCTTTCTGTTCCTCCAACATATCTGACTCATTCCTGCTTTAAACCTCGGGTCTTTAGATGGGTTATAGTCTGAGCCCACGCATGTACACGCACAGAAGAAGCTGGTGATCCTCTCTGGGTGATAGAGCTACTGGTAAGGTTTGCTATATATTTATATACTTTTATACTGAGAAGTAGGAACAGTTTTTTGTTTGTTTTTTTTTTTTAATGTGAAGGGAAGGGGCTTACATGATCTTAAATTTGCAGTCTAAAATTTTATAAATAGATATCTGGAGATATTAGTTTTAAAGTGAAGTTTTCTAGTTAAAATTTTATATAGCTGTTGAATTCAAAGATGAGCAACACAGTCCGTAGACATAGATTCATACCACAGGGGGATGCCGCCGCTCTGCAGCTGGTAAAATGGCTAAGGTACAAGGAAGCTGACAATGACAAATGCTGACAAAGGTGCAGAATAGAGACTTAATCTCTGCTGGTAGAAATGCATAACTAGACAGCCACTTTGGGAACACAATTCACCAGGTTTTTTTGTTTGGTTTTAGGTGAAACATAGACGTGCCATATTACCCAGCAGTTGCCCTCTTGGATATTTACACGAGGGTTTATTAGTAAATATCTGTATGGGAATGTTGATAACAGCTTTATTCATAATCACTAAAAACTGGAAGCAGTAAGAGGTCCTTCAGCAGAGGAATGGATAAACTGTGGTACATCCATAAAATTGTATTCATTGATACAAAATAAATAAACTTTTCATTTGTGCAACCACATAGATGAAACTTCAATGCGAGGGAAAGAAATCAGACCTTTCGCCCCATTGAGTCCTCTTTGAGAATGGTAGTAATATCCCATGTTGAGACAGGAAGGTGAGAATCCACTCAGCAAGTGCGAGAGTCAGTATTTGAACTTGGGTGTTCCGACCCCAAAGCCTACGTTTGAAATCATTAAAGAGGTCACCTGATAAGACGAAGAAATTTGGCAGTATTTTACAAATTATGGTATGAGTGTGGGCCAATTTAATTTCATGGCTTTTAGCAGGAACGAGGTATTATTTAAACTAATGTCATTTTATGCATAGCTCTTGAATACATTTTATATCATTTTATGCCATGGTTTGCATATTAGCACAGTACTCTCTGGCTGCGCTTTTATATGTGACAGTGCTTCTCAACTCTGTGTGCATAAGAACCCCCTTAGGGAGTGCATGAAAAGACTCAACCTGCGAGCCCACACTTTTCTTTTGGTTGGTTTGGGGTGAGTCCAGACTGGAGTATTTTAGGCACTTCTCAGGAGATAGTATGTGCAAAGAAGGTTGAGAAGCACTGGTGCAAATAGTATCACTGGGCAGCCAGGGTTGAGAACTAGTAAGTCCTAGGGATAAGAAAAAAAATCTATAGCATATAGTTTTATAAAATGATAGTTCAAATTTAAGTAGGCATTGGGCAGTGATGGTAAGTTTCTTTGGCAAGTGCTTGTAATGTGTTTGTAGATGGCAGGTGCAAATACCTATTTATGGAAATGGAGGTGGCATATGGAGATTTTTCGTCTGAATTGGTGGCCAACCCTCCACCAGGTACCTTAGGGAATACCTGGAGGCAGAACAGTGAATTTTTCCTATTATGGGCTTGTCCTAGCAGGGAAATAGTGGGCCAGTCAGGCACCCGAAAGTATACAGTTCATCAATGATACCGTAATAGTGCTGGATGGTGACAGATGGTAACTATGCTTGTGGTGAGCACAGCATAAGGTATCAACTTTCAGATCACTATGTTTGTACACCTAAAACTAATATAACATTATGTGTCAACTATGCTCAAATAAAAAAAAAACTTTAAAGATGATTTTATCCCTAAAACTTTAAAAATAAGGCTTACCTAACATAGCCATATAAAAATCTGAATAATTATGTCACAGGGCATCTATATGTGGACAGTGAAGTTTCCACTGAGTCTTTCAGAATGAATTCTTGCCCTCCTTAGTAACTTTTAAACTTGCTGCAAGGTGTTCTTGAGAACAAAATGAATTTCTTTCTTTCTTTCTTTCTTTCTTTCTTTCTTTCTTTCTTTCTTTCTTTCTTTATTTATTCGACAGAGATAGAGACAGCCAGCGAGAGAGGGAACACAAGCAGGGGGAGTGGGAGAGGAAGAAGCAGGCTCATAGCAGAAGAGCCTGATGTGGGGCTCGATCCCATAACGCTGGGATCACGCCCTGGGCCGAAGGCAGATGCTTAACCGCTGTGCCACCCAGGCGCCCCAGAATTTCTTTTTTTTTTTTTTAATTTTTAAAGATTTATTTATTTGAGAGAAAGCAAGAACAGAAGCAGAGGGAGAGGAAGAGAGAATCCCAAGCAGACTCCCTGCTGAGCATGGATTCCAATGCAGGGCTTGATCCCAGGACCCTGAGAACATGACGAGCTGAAATTAAGAGTCGGATGCCTAACTGACTGAGCCACCCAGGTGCCCCCCAAGTGAATTTTTAAAGTTTCCACCAAAGTGACTTTTTAGTTTTAGAAGCATTGCTAAAAGATGTCCTAAAAGTCGTTAGAAAAAGCCTAATGTCTAGTCATACTCTTTAGTTGAGGCCGTGGTTCCACATCATTGGTACACACAGAAGGATGCTGGTTCTTTGGCGTCTCTAAGGATGGAGACTCATACAAATCAGAGAACCTATTTTCCCTTACGGCGCAGTGGAGCCAGATCATCTTTCTTCTAATTTGATTAAATAATATTTTAAGATAGCAAAAGACTTAACAGTTTGCTTACCTATTAGGTATACATTGGTAATATTCTTGAAATTAAGGTTTTCATTTTGTGTATTTTTCTCACCTTTTTCTTTGAATATCTGTACTTCTATTTAACATTTCTTGAGACGTTCATACCTCATAATTCACAGTGACAGTCATCATGCTTGTTTTACAAATAAAAATACTATATGGAAATAGCAGCTGGTGGTTAATTTCAGATACATTTTAAATATTAAGGTGAATTAGAATTGCTGAATTGATTACTCCATTAAAATCAACTATTATCTTTCAAGCAGCTTGTAATGGCTTAGTGTAGCAAGTAAAAATTAGTTTATATATTTGCCTTTTTTATTGAGTTGTTTCTTCTGTTGGCTTTATGAAGCATCAAAGGAGATCTGTCTGCAGAGTGATCAGAATATGCATGATTTTTGTTTTTGAAACTTGACAAGAGAAGTGATACAGGGGTGTGTTAAAAGGTCTGTCTTCTTGGGAGAGAAATACTGTCAAGAGCTCTAATTAACTGGTCAGTCTGATTTTCTCTTTCTTGCCCCTCTGGTTTTTCTGGCGATATCCTTTTCTGTTATTCTCAAGGTAGAATAACAGCTTTGGGTGAATTGAATTCTCTAAGCTTTTCATGAATGTTAAAACTTTTAGGAGATACTTCAATTATTTTAGCCAGACTTACCATATTTAATTGGATATCCCATATATAACGGGTTAGAACCCACTGAGCTTAAACATTTCTCTTAATTGCCTGGTTTTGTACACAGCCATCATAGAACTGCTGATTTCAACATACAAAATAATAAATTAGGAGTAGACTACAGATGTTTTGAGTAAGCATCCTAACCATTCAAAAATAAATAGACAGTTAACAAAAATCACTCAGGGCTTTTTCCTTCACTCAGTCGAAATTTATATTTGAGGATTAAAAAAAAAGTTTCCAGCATTATATGGATTTGATTCATCTACAAATGAATCAAGCATTAGAGAAGTTGCTGGTGAAATCATAATAAGTATTTTTCTTCACTTTGAAAGCAGAACTTAATATCTAGTTTTATTGAAGTTGCCAGCACTGGCTGACTGCTACCGTGCCCAGCAGATTAACATCCTCTACTGCAAAGTGGAATACCCATTTGCATTCCATGTGCCTAATTCAACTCACCCTATACCGCGGACGTTTTGTAGTTTTAGCAAGGAGTGTAGCTTCTCTGAAACTAAAAACCACAGAAAAGATCCCCTTCCTCCTTTAGTCCATTCATGCGGCCATTTGTCACAGGACTCTGCTGTCCTCTCTGAAGAGCCATGCCAGTGACAAGAGGCAGGACCACAGACAGGTGGAGAGCCAGAGATAAATCATACATGGTGCACATTCTTTCTACATACTTTTTCTAGCTCCAATTAATTATGTCTGGCTCATTAATCACATGCTGTGAAGAGTTAGAGAAGACTTATCATTCAGAGTCTGACTTTGAAGGAAGGGAGCCTCCAATAACATGCTTCAGTTGTTAGTGACTCTACCTGAGATCTTCTCTAAGCGGTTGGCTGGCATCTTCACTGTAGAGGTAAAGGAAAGCATTTTCTTACTTTCTCACATTCAGGAGGGTGAACAAGTTATAAATAGGATCCTCCATGGTGGGTCCATGTGGGTGATTATATTAGCAGAAGTTGACATTTCAGTTTCCCCATAGTAATAGAGGTCTGCCTCTCTCCCAGAAAGAACAGATATTAGACACATACACTGTACTTAGCTCTTATTTCTAATAGGCGTGTGTTATTTCATTATGGGTTTAATTTGCCCTTCTCTAACAACTAATGTAATCATTGAAGATTTTTTTTTTTTTTTTTTTTTTTAAGATTTTGTTTAATTTGACAGAGACAGCCAGCGAGAGAGGGAACACAAGCAGGAGGTGTGGGAGAGGAAGAAGCAGGCTCCTAGCGGAGGAGCCTGATGTGGGGCTCGATCCCAGGACCCTGGGATCACTCCCTGAGCCGAAGGCAGACGCTTAACGGCTGTGCCACCCAGGCACCCCCATGTTGAACATCTTTTGGCATGCTTGTCATCCGTACATCATCTTTGATGAAGCCTCAACTTTTTTTTTTTTTTTCTTTTTTTGAGAGCATGCATGCAAGAGCTGGGGGCAGGGGCAGAGAGAGAGAAAGAGAGAGAGAGACTCTTAAGCAGGTGCCACACCCAGCACAGAGCCCAAGCAGGGCTTGATCTCATGACCCTGAGGTCATGACTTGAGCCAAAATCAAGAGTTGAACACTTAACCAATGAAGCCACCCAAGTGCCCTGATGAATCCCCAATTTTTAATTGAGTTGCTTGTTGTTCTTGAGTCTGGAAAAAACATAATAAATTGTTTACACCTCCTTTATCAGAGATATGCTTTCTATTCTCCCAGTCTGTAGTTTGTCTTTTCGTTCTGTTAAAAGTGTGTTTCAAAGTGCAGGAGTTTTTAATTTTGATGAAGTCCAGCTTGTGAATTTGTTTTTATGGCTCATGCTTTTGGTTCTGTGTGTAAGAAATCTTGGCCTACCCCAAGGTCAGAATTCATCTCTGTTTTCTTCTAGAAGTTCTATGGTTTTAGATTTCCACATTTAGATCTTTGATCCATTTCTAGTTAATTTTTTTGTGTCTAGAGCTATGTATATATCGAGGTCTACTTTTCTGACGTATGACTACCTGGGTGTTCTAGTACTGTTTATTGAAAAGACTCCACTGAATTTCCTTAGTGTTTTGTTGCAAATCAATTGTATGGGTCTATTTCTGGACTCTAGTCTGTTCCATTGATCTGTTTTCCTGTCTTAATGCCAATGGTGCACTGCTCTGATTAGCTTTATCGTAAGTCTCTCATACAAAGGACCGATAGTTCTCCAGCTTTGTTTTTGTTTTTATTCTCCAGTTCTTTTGACTGTTCTAAGTTCTTTGCTTTCTCCTATGAATTTTGAAATCAGTTTGTAGCTTCCCATAAAAAACACTCAGTGTATTTTGACTGTGATTTCACTGAATCTGTAGATCAGTTTGGGAATTGATCAACAGTATTGGGTCTTTTGACCCATGAATATAGTATATACCTCCCTTTATTTAGGTCTTTCTTCATTCCTCATAGCAACGTTTTGCATTTTTTAAAATCTGATCTGTCATTGAGTATTTCATGTTTTTAAAGCTATTCTAAGTGGTATCATTTTGTTTTAATTTTTTAAATTAGATATTGCCAGCATATTGAAATACAGATGACTTTTCTATATTGATCTTGGATCCTGCAGTGTTTCTAAACTCACTAGTTGTAGTAGCATTTTGTAGATTGTTTTTCCATAGGCAATATTATTGTCTAAAAATACACTTTGTTTTTCCTTTCTAATCTAGATGGTTTTAATTTCCTTTTGTTGCCTTATACCTACTAGAACCTCCATACAGTGTTGAAAAGAAGTAGTGAAAAATGGACATCCTTGTCTTGTTCTCATTTTTTTTTGGGGGGGGGGGAAGCATCCAGTCTTTGTTCAACATTAAGTATAATATTAGCTGTGTAGGGTTTTTTGGTAGATCCCCTTCACCAAGTTGATAAAGTTCCTTCTGCTAATTTTTATTTATTTAGGCTGTGATATTTATTATTTCTTTTATGTATCTTGAGTTTAATTTATAATACTTTTTCTGTTTCTTAGAAGTGGAACGCATTGATTTGAGAAAAACCTATTTTTTCTAAACTAAGTATTTGGTGCTATAAATGCCCGCTTGCTAATTATTGTGTTAGTGGCATCCAACAGATTTTTATCTTTTTTTTTTTTTTCATTTTCATCCTTTTGAAAATACTGTTTTATTTTGATTTTTTTTTTCCTTTGGCCGTAAGTTATTAAGCATGTGTCATTTAGTTTCCACGTATTTCAGAGTTTTTCCGAGTTCTATTATTTTTCTTATTGAAGTCTGTTATGATTAGAGAATATACTTAGAGAACTTTGATCCTTTTAAAATTTACTGAGGCTTAGTTTATCACCCACGATATGGCCCATCTGGTGAATGTTCCACATGCATTTAGAAACACTGTGTATCCCTCCACTGTTTAATAGGGTGTTTCAGAAAAGTCAAATAGTTCAGATTATTATTCAGATCCTCCATATCTTTATTGGTTTTCTATATACTTTTTTAATCAATTTTTGAGAAATTGGTATTAATCTGTGAGTATAATTTTGGACTTGTTCTATCATTTTTTTTCTTCTTGTATCCTGAAGATCTGTTGCTCAGTGCACAACTATTAATGATCTCCATATCCTTTTTATTAATTGACTGCTTCTTCATTATGAAATGACCTTCCTTATCCCTTGTAATATACTTTGCTTTAAAATCTACTTTATCTTAGCCATCCCAGATTGTTTTAAACAAGTGTTAGAATATTATCTTTTTCCATCCTTTAATCTATTTTTTTACTTGCAAAATATGTTTCTTTAAGCAGTGTATAATTGGGTTTCTATTTTGTATTCAATTTGGCAATCTTTTAATCATTATTATGAGTTATTGATGTGCTTAAGTTTAAATCTGTCATTTATCTGTTTGCTCTGTCTCTCCTGTCCTTTATTCCCTTTTTTCTCTTCTTTAGACTAATTGAATGTTTTTATGGTTCCATTTTTTCTTTGTTGACTTATTATCAATAACTTATTCTAAGTGTTGCTTTAACTCATCACAAATGATATAAGACTGTATGTAGTGTAAAAAACTTACAATAGTGTATTTCCATTCCCTGTCAAATGTGGGGCCTAGGACATAGTATGATTTCACCAACATCTAATAGCTTCTGACCTACAATACATGTCCAGTTAATGTTGGGAAGATGAATGAAAAAATGAATCTCTTGAACTTTGCCTGATTCAGTTTCATTTCTCCTATGCAAAATTGTGGTAGACAGTAGAATAACTCCCTTTGTTTGACTGCCTGAACTTCTTTACCAAGTGATAAAGTGCAACAATTGCAGAATAATGTGCGGTTTAGATCCTACAGAAAGAGTGACATTCTAATATGTTGAGCCCATCGCTCTTAATACACGGAGGAAGCAGGTTAGAACATCCTCAAGTCCATTACAAACCTCCTCTTATATTTGCTGCATTAAGGAAGGAAGGTCCTGTGCATCTTGGAGCTATTCGGAGCCACTTAAAGAACATTCACCTTCATGGTGTTTAGCACTGGTTCAGAAAAGCTAAGTACTTCTCTTCCCTGCTAGTTATTGTCTGTAGTGTTCGAGTCAAAAACAAATTCTTTAGGTAAGAGGTACAAGATTCAGATTCATTACTGAGCACCAGAAACTGAGAAGTTTAAAACCTGCTTCCAGAAGAACTTGACTCTGGTATTGGCTCTGTGAAAATAGCCATGAGAACAAGAGGACAAGACACTTAACTTCTCGTTCTCTGCCCTGACCTTTATTCCCCACCACCCTCTATCTTACCTTACCGTATACTGGATGTATATCACATATATTTAAGGATGCAGCTGGAGTTACTCAGGTTTAGACACAGTCTGTAACCTCCTCCTTCCCACCCTACCATTGTATGTTCTGGATTAACAGAAATAAAATTGACTTGGCTCTGAAAATTCTTACAGTACTTAAATCAATAGATAGATAAATACATACATATCTATTCTTACAGTGTTTAATAACCCAAGCAAGAACAAAGCTACGTTAGTAATTATAATGTTTGTGAAATAATTAAGGGAATAATCTGTTGGGTTGAGGGAGGGGGGTGTAACACTGAAAGTGTCTATTGTTATCCTGAAGTAATTTTCCTTAGTTATTCATTTAACTTCAGTGTCAAGTTATTTACATAACAAGAGTAATGCCTATCTTTTAAGGGTGATGTGAGAATTAATTTAAATTTTACAGAGCACTTTGTGGCATTCAGTTGAAAGGTTCTTTATAAATGCCAGGCATTATTATAACCAGACTAGTAAAAAGAAATGCGATAAAGCTACTCATCCAGTATCCTCTAATAGAAACTGTATTGGTAAGGAAATATAAAGGTTACTGCTATTCATAATTTATGGTTGAGGGGAATAGATCAAGAATAATAATGATGCTTTTCTGTCTAGATAAGTCTTAAAAAACACAGATGTAGTGGTAATGGAATATATTGCTCCATCCAAGGAGAAATCGACACCTCACAAGCAATGAAAGTGATATATGAAGATGAATAAAGGCCAATATCTTTAATTGAGCCATAAAAAATATAGTGACAGCCTTGACTATGTCTTTCAAAATCTTTAAGAAAGACTTGGTGATAGAAATAATCCTTAATCATTTCAGTTTGTGAAACTTTAAATTTGTTAGAAATATATCCATGTTGGTCTTCATTCCAGTAACCAAAATAATCAGCCTCATTATTAATCATTTAAAAAAATTATAGGATATGGGGCGCCTGGGTGGTGCAGTCGTTAAGCGTCTGCCTTCGGCTCAGGGCGTGATCCTGGCGTTCTGGGATCGAGCCCCACATCAGGCTCCTCCGCTAGGAGCCTGCTTCTTCCTCTCCCACTCTCCTGGCTTGTGTTCCCTCTCTCACTGCCTGTCTCTCTGTGTTAAATAAATAAATAAAATATTTAAAAAAAATTATAGGATAAGGAAAGTCAAAACTTTAACAAAATAAAAAAAATTTTCAAAAGATTTCATATAAGCAGAATGCTTCAGGAATGTGAGAGAAATAAGCACACACAAAAACCTCTTGTTAAAATAATCAGACAAAGCTACTGATAGAAGTCTATGTAAAAATGTCTTTGAATCACACACTTGGCAGAAGAAATTTAAAAGGTAAATTTAGAGTTTTTTTTTAATCAAATCTCGTCATTTTGTGTTCTTTCATGATCAAATTTCAGCCTTTATTATCTGTATTAGTTTTCTATTGTGACTTTGACAAATTACCAAAAACAAAACAAATTTATTGTCTTACATTTGTGGAGGTCAGAAGTCCAAAATGAACCTCAGTAAGCTAAAATCAAGATGTTGGCACAGTGGAGTTCTTTCCAGAGGATCTAAGGAAGAATGCAATTTATTTTTACCTTTTCAGCTTCTAGAGACTGCTTGTATTCCTTGGCTATGGCCTCTTTCCATGTCCAAAGCCATCACTGGCCAGTTGAGTGTTTCTCACATCTCATGGCTCCAACCCCCACTCTTCTACCTTCCGCTTCCCTAATGACTCTGGTCATTGTACTGGTCCCACCTGGGTAACCTAAGATTATCTTCCTAGTTTAAGGTTGGCTAATTAACAATCTGAATTCCACCTGCTACCTCAAATCTCTTTTGCCACGTAAGGTGACCTGTTCACAGTTTCTGCGGATTAGGATGTGTAGAGACATCTGTGGGAAACCTACTCTACCTACCACAGGAATGGAAAGATGGGAGTTTCATAAATTTTTACAGACTGGCAAATAAATAGCGTACAAACTCTGGCCTACAAAATCACTACCGTCATTTTCTGTTACCAAATTTCGCAAGCCTTCTTCTCAAGTATCAATTTTAGGTTTGTGTTTTTATTTCTAATTTCTCTGAGCATCTGTCCAGTCAGCCAGCCAACAAATACTTGGTAAGTGTCTACTCTAGGATATGAAGGGGAATCATGGTGAAGAAGGGCTTAATTGAAGATACTGGCTTCCATTAACCTAGAAGCCACAGCTGAGATGCTCTGCCACAGAATAGCTTCTGCCTTCAGGGAGAACAGTCTGCTAAATGCATTCTAAGAGCCCTTTCATATAATGGTTCATTATGAAGTAGAGATTTCAGAAGAGATTTAGGAATAATTTATACACCTTGGTTTTTCTTTTGTATATGCTCTCCTCAGCCTCCATCATGTAAATAACAAGGTTTTTAATCTCTATCCTTTAACAAGTTAATGTCAGGAAAAACTACTGAATCAAGATTATACTTTTACTGTTTTATTTGAAAAGGGCCTTATTTAAAAAAAAAATACTATATAGAAGGAAGGAATTGAATGGTTCTCTGTCAGGCCAAGTACACATTTGGTAAGGGGTTGGGAGTTTGATCAGTTCCGTATTGTAAATTCCAGGATTCTTTCCAACTTTGAAAATAAAGGGAACTGGATTTAGCCTACGGACAATGAGGTTGGTGGAAGACTTAATGCTAATCTTTCGGTACACAAAAGAGCACTGTGTTAGTGAGAGTGAGCAGGTGTTCTTTGTTTCAACTAAGTAGGACAGGAAGCGGTGATATTAAATCGAAGGGGAAATAATTTGGACGAAGCAACCTCAAGTGTATTAAAACACTGGAAAATGTTACTAAGGATGTAGATTTCTCTCAGAAAAATCTTTTGATTAATCTACTCCACACACTGAAAATACAGAGGCCCTGATATTGGAGAAAATATATCCTAGTTATTAACATGTGCTAAATACAAATCTATTGAAATGAAGTAAATGCAGTTAGTCTTTGTCTCAAGGTCATAGCTCTCAGGAAGGTACTTGGTACGTGAAAAGTTCACATTGTGAACCTTAGCTAAAGTATAAAATCTTAGTCGCTATGAATCTTAGCTAAAGTGTAAAATCACTGTCATTTGAAGGAGAAAGACAGAAAAATGTCAACTGAACCCAGAAAGTCAAGGTCTCTTATAGAGATAGCTCTGCTTATCTGAGATGTTCCCTTATACGTGTCCTTACAGAACTCTGCGTCTCAAGGACATCTGATTGTCAGCAAAAAGGATTTTTAATCACAAATTGAAACATGATTCCACCTACTAGCATTTTTACTCTCTCCTTACTCTGTTTTAAAGATGTATTTTTAAGGCCAGTTCATCTCTCAGTTGGGTGTTAGGACACCTCACCACACTTCTGCTCTGAGATGTATATGGCTGAATAGAGGGGGGTGATTCTTTCTCAGGGATATAAACATTGGATTGTCATTCCCCGGCTTAAAAGCATCTTTTAATCGCATGTTATGGGATAACCTATAAACTCCTTAGCAAAACATACCCCTTCACAGCCTATCCCCAGTCTTCCTTTCTGCTCTCATCTGTCAGCACAACTTCCCATTTTCTTACCCTCTGCACCCTCCCTGGCTTTATTGCCCCTACTTTTGCAAACAGTGCTCTTCTAGCCAAAGTGATCTTGCCCAACTTGCCCTATCTTGATCACCTGAGAGTTAAATGAAGTGCTTTCCTCTTCCTTGGATAGATTTTTGTTCTTGAAACTATCACAGGCTGGCCTCACATAACTTGCTGAGATCTTGAGTGATTACTCTGTTAAACCAAGCAGTACCCTTTCTGTTTTTAGTGTGCTTACGCTCTCATTGGCCATTTGGCACTGTTGGCCATTTCCTAGTCTCTGAAACACTGTCCACCTTGAATATAGTGTATCACATTCTGGTTTTTCTGCCTCCTTGGCCTCTAGTCTCAATTATAGAGTTCTCTTCCTAATCCTCAAAAGTTTGTGTTTCACTTCCTTTTTTTTTAAAGTATTATTGACTCTATTCCCTATGCTGTATTTTTTTTAATCTCTGTCACTTATTTTATAACTGGAAGTTTGTACCTCTTAATCCCCATCACTTATTTTGCCCGTATCCCTATCCACCACCCCTCGGCAACCACCAGTTCTCTGTATTTTAGAGACTGGTTTTTTTTCTGTTCTTTGTTCATTTGTTTTTTAGATTCCACACGTAAGTGAAGTCATAGGGCATTTATCTTTCTCTATCTTATTTCACTCAACATAATTGGTTTTAGGTCCACCCATGTTGTTTGAAATGACAAGATCACATTCTTTTTATGGCTGAATAATATTCCATTACGTATATATACCATATCCTCTTCATTCATCTGTTGATGGACTTTGGGGTTGCTTTCATATCTTGGCTATTGTAAATAATGCAGCGAGAAATATAGAGGTGTACGTATCTTCTTGAATTAGTGTTTTGTTTTCTTTGGATAAATACCCAGTGGTGGAATTACTAGATCATATGATAATTCTATTTTTCATTTCTCAAGGAACTGCCAGTCCTCTTTTCCACAGTAGTGGTACCTCTTTACATCCATAGTGCATGAAGTTTCCCTCTTCTCCACATCCTTACCAACACTTGTTTTGTATCTTTTTGAGCCTAGTCATTCTGACAGGTGTGAGATGATATCTCATTTTGGTTTTGATTTGCATTTGCCTGATGATTAATAATGTTGAGCATCTTTTCATGTGTCTGTTAGTGTTCTCCTTACCTGTTGATGAGATAGAGAATTGACATGGCAGAAGATCCAATGAGGATTTGTATTGGTTGAAGTCCTTGTGGGGGGCAAGCAATGGAAGCTGACCCGGGGTAGGTTCAGGAAACAAAGAAGGAACTGACCAGTTAAGCTTGGGGAAGGGCTTGAGAACCAAAGATAGTAGTAAGAATATAAGCATAGGATTGTGTGCCTATTTCTAGAGTCCTGCTCCTGGGTGGCTCAGTTCCAACAGCCTCATGTCTTTGTCTCAGTTTCTTCCCCATGTCTTGCCTTGTAATTTTTATGTGTTCTTTGAGACTCCTAAATGAAAGTAATTCCCCTATGCATTCTGTCCTGATTCCTTTCAGAATTGCTGGCTGTACCCATCTTTGAGCTAGAATTGTATCAAGTATGTATCTCTAATTTAAGACTAAAATCCAAGAACTGTGGACACATACTCTTATTTTCTTTCTCTAGGCTAACAGATATTCATGGAAAAGGACAATGAATTGCTTACCTAGCACCAGGGCCTATCTAGCTCCCTTTAGTTCTAGATTTTTCCCCCTTTAGTTTTTACATTTTTCAGACCTTTGTTGAAATCATTTAGAAATTTGGAAGGCCTTAAATGGATAGGTCACAAAGTTAGAATAATGTGAAATGTGCACAAATGCACATGGCTTGGATTTAATATATTTTAATAGGAGGAAAACAGTGTAGAGGTGTCAGCAAATCTATGTTAAGATCCAGTGAACCGCCTATTACTCTAAACATTATGTGTTTATGTATTAATACGCTTCATACTTACGGGTTTTTTTTCCTGTATATTAAATTTGACAAAATTTTAAACAAAGCCTAAAAAAAATTTGTGCTTTTCATTACACCTCAGCAAAGACGGCAAGTAATGTTGACATTTTATTATGAAGAAGATAGGTTGGTTTTATATTTAAGATAAGGAATCATAAAATGTGTCATGCTAAGTGACAAGACATTTAAAGTGTTGGCGACAAAAATAAACGAGAAGAACCAGAAATGTGTATAGAAATGAATAGCAAAGAATAGGCAACTTTGCTAAATAATAGAAGAAACTATTTTGTACAGAGCCATAATTTGAGATATAAACCCAGGCAAGAGCAGAATCCTTAGTAAATTTTTATATCTGTTAAATATTTTAATTGCTATGCCAAGTTCTATTCAAGTAGAACTGCTTATCTTAAAATTTTTGAGTACTTACCTGTGAAAGAAGACCTATGATGCCAAACTCTGTTAATGTACTAGTTAGGATACTACTAAATGATGCAACAAACATTTCACTAGTTCAAAACAGTAACACCTGCATAACAGTTTGCTGTGGGCATTCCTGATAGATGGGGTAGATTTCCTCCGTGTGGTGATTCAGGCTTATAGTTTCTTCCGTTTCGTTTTATGGCTCTCACTTCCTAGAGCATTGGAGTTCTCTGCATTTGGCTAGCAGATAGTAAAAAGGATGAGAAGGCATACATATCTCTTCATCGTTTTTCCCCAGAGTGATGCTTACCACTTCTCTTCATTTTCCATTAGCTAGAACTTTCATATGTCCCTACTTAAATGCAAGAGGAGCTGGAAAATACAATCTCTGTCTGACTAGCTGCTTCTAGCTAGTTCTGTGCTAGGGAAAGCACAAATCCTAGTAAACAGATGACCGGCTGTAGTTTGCCCCTGTAGCCAAAGATGAAAATAGGTGTGTTACCCTTCCTCCTACACGTAGAACACATTCACTTCAACTCAAGGGAATCAACCCAAAGTTTCATCCAGGCCAGAATCCAGCATCTCCATCAGGCCCAGCTGTGGCTCTTTGCAACCTATGAACTGAAGTTCGTGGTAGCTACCTACTACTCCGCCTCCCCTCCCCACCCTGCCCTAGCACCAATCCAGTCTACAGCAGTGGAACAGATGCAGGCGAGCTACAATCAAGTAGCCTGTTTCGGTTGCAGGGGGGAGGGAGGTAAAGTGGAAAATACATAGCAATAATTGTCCAGGGACAAGACTGAAATCCTGTCTTGCAGTGTTCAGGATCTCTTGATTAGACCATTGCTCTGCATCTGAACAAGAGCTCCTTTGTCCTCTATTCCTCCTGGTCCTTTGGGCTCTACACATTGGGAGCTGCTGCTTGTCTGTTACCATCTGCATCAATTTAGAGGACATAACCACTTCATGCTTGTGCAATTTGGGGACCTGGAGACTGTTTTACAGTCATTGTTAAAGCTAAGTTCAGGACTTATCCACTAGTACAGTTCTTTTGGAAACAATGTATTTCATATGGATGGACCTCCATTTGTTACATGTGTCAGTGTTTGTCAGGAGAAACAAACAATTCTAGGTCTTTNATTCTAAATCTTGGAAAAGGAGGAAATGTAACCCAGGGTATTAGTTCCCATGTGATAGAACAGAGCCAACAAAGACATGACAGTGAGTAAACCCAGAGACTGACAAAATCAGAAAACGTTGGCACATCTCAGGGATAGAAGGGCAATGAGAGGAAGTAAGATCATCCGATAGTTTTGAACTCTGCTCTGATAAGAAACTATGAACTCCCTGAGGGATCTGAGCCATCTGTCTTCTTTCACCTTTGAGCGTCCCCACATAATGGGTCCTCACATGTTTAACTGAACAGAGATAAGCAATAAATTCTTCCACTGACTTCACTTAGAAGTACCCATTAGGAAACTAAAATGTGGCGGAAATGATGGTATTCAATAGTGAGATGATCCTTAATTTGCGGATAAGATGCAATTAGTTGTTTTGGGACCTTATTTGGTGACCATCATCAGCATTTAGAGAATGAGAAAATTGCCAGAAGTTTTCACTTAAATATTCTCAACCTGTATGAGACTTTTGGGGTTTGAAACAATACCAATTTTTATGTAAACATAGAAGAATTAGAGAGGAATAAAGTCTATAGGTGGCTCATGCCAAAATAAATTTGGAGGGGGGGAAAGGATGTGGTAGGGAAAAGGAGAAAAAGCTTTCCAGGATTGCTAGGGGAATGGCTGCTACAGCTTCAGAGGGTGGGGGATAGACAGCCCTTAGTCTTTGTTTCTTTTATGGAATTCTCCTCTAAGTTGATAACAACGTTGTTTTGTCTATTGGTTTGAGCCAAAAATTATCATTTTTTTAACTGTCATTTAAGAAAGAATCTGTAAAATGTTCCATTGGATATTTTAGCAGTCAGAAAGGACTAATTCTATAATATCATTTTTTAAAATATCGCAAATGTCATTTTATCTGTTACTGGATGTGCCTTTATATGGGGAAGTGTGTAGATATGCTGGATTCAACTCCACTGTGGCTTTTAGGATAGGCTTGGGAAAAGTCTCAAAATAGTAGTTGCATTTAACAACTTGTAAGTTGAGAATAGTTTAAGAAGCTTTTATGACTGTTGTCTTTCCTAGAGAGAAAAAGAGCTTTGCTTGAAAATTTCTCTGTGAATAGTTCCACTTATACATGGAAATGAAGGCTTTTGCTTTTTGGCAGAGCATGCCAAATTCACTTGCCGTGTCTTGTTGTTAAGAACATTTTAGCATACCTGAGCGTGTTTCTAATTCTTCCATTTATATAGAAATTTCAGGTTTGTATACTTGTCACACTGGTATAAAGTAAGAGTGGATTAAAATATACACTGCATTTCATATCTTTATCCTTCAGAATATAGTCCTCCCATTTAAAAATGTGAAGGCTTGGATATATGCCATGTCTAAATAATGTTACGACTGACTAAAGTGGGGGAAAATATATCGTTTTATGTACAGGCATACCTCAGAGATACTGTGAGTTTAGTTCCAGAGTTCTACAATAAAATGGGTATCCTGATGAAGTGAGTCAAATGAGTTTTTTGGTTTCTCAGTGCATATAAAAGTTATGGGTACACTATAATCTATTAGTGTGCAATAACATGATCTTTAAAAAGTAGGTACCTTAATTAAAAAATACTTATTACTAAAAATGCTACATATCATCTGAGCTTTCAGGAAATCGCGATCTTTTTGCTGGTGGAGGATCCTGCCTTGATGTCGATGATCCCTTGACTGTGCAGGGTGGTGGTTCCTGAAGGTTAGGGTGGCCATGGTCACTTCTTAAATTGAGACCACACGAAGTTTGCCATTATTGATCAACTCTTCCTTTCGTGAACGATTTCTCTAGCATGCGATGCTGTTTGCGAGCATTCTACACACAGTAGAACTTCCTTCAGAGTTAGAGTCAGTCCTCTCAAACCCTGCCACTGCTTTACCAACTAAGTCTGTGTGGTACTCTAAATCCTTCATCGTCAGTTCAACGGTCTTCACAGCAGCTTCATCAGGAGTGGATTCCATCTCAAAGCACGTCCTTTTACTCATTCACAAGAAGTACCTGCTAACGTGTTCCCATGAGACTGCAGCTGTTTGTTGTGCAACTCTGCCTTTCACTTCAACACTTACAGGTCATTGCAGGGTAATTAATTGGCCTAATGCCAATCTTGTTGTAGCTCAAGAAATAGTTGCTCAGTCCCATCGTCAGGCTCTACTTCTGGTTCTCCTGCTGTTTGCAGCACATCTGCAGTTACTTCCTCCACTGAAGTCTCGAAACTTCCTAAAATCATCCAGGAGAATTGGAATCAGCTTATTCCAAACTCCTGCTACTGTTGATATTTCGACCTCTTCCCATGAATCATAAATGTTCTTAATGGCATCTAGAATGGTGAATCCTTTCCAGAAGGTTTTCTATTTACCTTGCCTAGATCCATCAGAGTAATCATTATCTACGGCAGCTTTAGCCTGACAAAGTATGTTTCTTACATAAGACTTCAAAGTGAAAATCACTCCTCGATCCATGGGCTGCAGGATGGATGTTGTGTTAGCAAGCATGGAAAGAACATTAATCTCCTTGTCCATCTCCATCAGAGATCTTGGGTGACTAGGTGCACTGTCATTAAACGGTAATATTTTGAAAGGAATCTTTTTTCTGAGCAGTAGGTCTCAACAGTGGACTTAAAATAGCCAGTAAACCATGTTATAAACAGATGTGCTGTTATCAGGGCTTTGTTATTCCATTTATAGAGCTCAAGCAGAGCAGATTTAGTATCATTCTTAAGGGCCTTAGGATTTTTGAAATGGTAGGTAAATGAGCTTTAGCTTCAAATTAAAGTCACCAGCTGCATGAGCCCCTAATAAGAGAGTCCGCCTCTCCCTTGGATGCTTTGAAGCCAGTAAGTGACTTCTCCTCTCTAGCTATGAAAGTCTAAGATGATCTCTTCTTCCAATATAAGACTGTTTCGTGTACATTGAAAATATGTTGTTCAGTGTTGCCACTTTTATTAGTTATGGAGATTGGTTTCTTTCCTTAAACCTCATGAACCAACCTCTGCTAGTTTCAGACTTTTCTTCTGCAGCTTCCTTACCTCTCTCATCCTGCACAGAATTGACGACACTTCGGGTCTGGCTCTGCATGAGGCATGAGGGAAGGTTGTGGCTTATTTGATCTTCTATCCCAACCACTAAAACTTTCTCTATATTAGCAATAAGGCTGTTTTGCTTTTTATCACTTATGCATTTCCTGGAGTACACTTTCAATTTCATGCAAGAACTTTCCTTTGCAATGACAACTTGGCCCAAGAGACCTAGCCTTCAGCCTATCTTGGCTTTTGACATGCCTTCTTCATTAAGCTTAGTGATTTCTAGATTTTGATTTAAAGTGATACGGGTGATTCCTTCTTTAACTTGAACACTCAGAGGCTATCATAAGGTTATCATCTTAATTTCAATGTTGTTGTGTCTCAGGGCGTAGGGAGACCCAAGGAAAGGGAGAGAGACAGCATAATAATCAATTAGTAGAGCATTCAGAAAACACATAGTTATAAACACACATTTAAGTTTCCTGTCCTATGTGAGCATGGTTTGTGGTGCCCCAAAACAATTAGAGTAGTAACCTCACAGTTCTTCACTGATCACAGATCACCATAACAAATATAATTATANGCTTGTTGTTAAGAACATTTTAGCATACCTGAGCGTGTTTCTAATTCTTCCATTTATATAGAAATTTCAGGTTTGTATACTTGTCACACTGGTATAAAGTAAGAGTGGATTAAAATATACACTGCATTTCATATCTTTATCCTTCAGAATATAGTCCTCCCATTTAAAAATGTGAAGGCTTGGATATATGCCATGTCTAAATAATGTTACGACTGACTAAAGTGGGGGAAAATATATCGTTTTATGTACAGGCATACCTCAGAGATACTGTGAGTTTAGTTCCAGAGTTCTACAATAAAATGGGTATCCTGATGAAGTGAGTCAAATGAGTTTTTTGGTTTCTCAGTGCATATAAAAGTTATGGGTACACTATAATCTATTAGTGTGCAATAACATGATCTTTAAAAAGTAGGTACCTTAATTAAAAAATACTTATTACTAAAAATGCTACATATCATCTGAGCTTTCAGGAAATCGCGATCTTTTTGCTGGTGGAGGATCCTGCCTTGATGTCGATGATCCCTTGACTGTGCAGGGTGGTGGTTCCTGAAGGTTAGGGTGGCCATGGTCACTTCTTAAATTGAGACCACACGAAGTTTGCCATTATTGATCAACTCTTCCTTTCGTGAACGATTTCTCTAGCATGCGATGCTGTTTGCGAGCATTCTACACACAGTAGAACTTCCTTCAGAGTTAGAGTCAGTCCTCTCAAACCCTGCCACTGCTTTACCAACTAAGTCTGTGTGGTACTCTAAATCCTTCATCGTCAGTTCAACGGTCTTCACAGCAGCTTCATCAGGAGTGGATTCCATCTCAAAGCACGTCCTTTTACTCATTCACAAGAAGTACCTGCTAACGTGTTCCCATGAGACTGCAGCCGTTTGTTGTGCAACTCTGCCTTTCACTTCAACACTTACAGGTCATTGCAGGGTAATTAATTGGCCTAATGCCAATCTTGTTGTAGCTCAAGAAATAGTTGCTCAGTCCCATCGTCAGGCTCTACTTCTGGTTCTCCTGCTGTTTGCAGCACATCTGCAGTTACTTCCTCCACTGAAGTCTCGAAACTTCCTAAAATCATCCAGGAGAATTGGAATCAGCTTATTCCAAACTCCTGCTACTGTTGATATTTCGACCTCTTCCCATGAATCATAAATGTTCTTAATGGCATCTAGAATGGTGAATCCTTTCCAGAAGGTTTTCTATTTACCTTGCCTAGATCCATCAGAGTAATCATTATCTACGGCAGCTTTAGCCTGACAAAGTATGTTTCTTACATAAGACTTCAAAGTGAAAATCACTCCTCGATCCATGGGCTGCAGGATGGATGTTGTGTTAGCAAGCATGGAAAGAACATTAATCTCCTTGTCCATCTCCATCAGAGATCTTGGGTGACTAGGTGCACTGTCATTAAACGGTAATATTTTGAAAGGAATCTTTTTTCTGAGCAGTAGGTCTCAACAGTGGACTTAAAATAGCCAGTAAACCATGTTATAAACAGATGTGCTGTTATCAGGGCTTTGTTATTCCATTTATAGAGCTCAAGCAGAGCAGATTTAGTATCATTCTTAAGGGCCTTAGGATTTTTGAAATGGTAGGTAAATGAGCTTTAGCTTCAAATTAAAGTCACCAGCTGCATGAGCCCCTAATAAGAGAGTCCGCCTCTCCCTTGGATGCTTTGAAGCCAGTAAGTGACTTCTCCTCTCTAGCTATGAAAGTCTAAGATGATCTCTTCTTCCAATATAAGACTGTTTCGTGTACATTGAAAATATGTTGTTCAGTGTTGCCACTTTTATTAGTTATGGAGATTGGTTTCTTTCCTTAAACCTCATGAACCAACCTCTGCTAGTTTCAGACTTTTCTTCTGCAGCTTCCTTACCTCTCTCATCCTGCACAGAATTGACGACACTTCGGGTCTGGCTCTGCATGAGGCATGAGGGAAGGTTGTGGCTTATTTGATCTTCTATCCCAACCACTAAAACTTTCTCTATATTAGCAATAAGGCTGTTTTGCTTTTTATCACTTATGCATTTCCTGGAGTACACTTTCAATTTCATGCAAGAACTTTCCTTTGCAATGACAACTTGGCCCAAGAGACCTAGCCTTCAGCCTATCTTGGCTTTTGACATGCCTTCTTCATTAAGCTTAGTGATTTCTAGATTTTGATTTAAAGTGATACGGGTGATTCCTTCTTTAACTTGAACACTCAGAGGCTATCATAAGGTTATCATCTTAATTTCAATGTTGTTGTGTCTCAGGGCGTAGGGAGACCCAAGGAAAGGGAGAGAGACAGCATAATAATCAATTAGTAGAGCATTCAGAAAACACATAGTTATAAACACACATTTAAGTTTCCTGTCCTATGTGAGCATGGTTTGTGGTGCCCCAAAACAATTAGAGTAGTAACCTCACAGTTCTTCACTGATCACAGATCACCATAACAAATATAATTATAATGTGAAAGTTTGAAACATTTTGAGAATTACCAAAATGTGACGGAGACGCAAGGTGAGCAGATGCTGTTGGCGAAATGGCACCAGTAGGCCTACTCAATGCCAGGCTTGCCACAGACTTTAATTTGTAAAATGCATTGTCTGTGAAGAACAATACAGTGAAATGCTGTAAGATGAGGTATGCTTATACATGACATGTATTATCTGAAGAGTAAGCTTTTCTTCTGTGTTGGCTTTGTGAAGCTGTGGGGTTGTGAATTAATCACTCGGTAATTTGGAAGTTTTGTTAAGAATAATTACTTTGTTTCAGTCATAATATCATCTTCATAGTTTTGAAAATATGTCATCAGGGGAAAAAATCCTTTGGTATTGATATAAGACAGAAAATGTGCTATGATGTCAGTCTTTTCTATCTCTAATTGAGTTGATTTCATTCAACACTATTTTACAATGAAAGTATTAAAATACGAGTTATATTTTTGCTACCTAAAATAATTGGTTTTACTTTTTTAAACATGCTATCTGTAATTTCAAAAAATATTTCTTTCTGAACTTTTGTCCTGAGGAGTTTAGAATAGTCTTGAAATTATAGGTGTCTAACAAGTATTTCTCAGCTGTCAATTCAGCTGCAGCCTTTGTGCTCTCACCTCATTATGAAGTGACACAGGAAGAAAACTCGTTATGTGATAATATGAAAACACATATTTGTCAAAAAGATAAATGAGTCTGTATTGAAAACCCATCTGTTGTGGTGGGAGTCAAATGGCTTAGACACATTTGGGCGTGATACCTTCTTTTTAAACAGGAAAACATAGAAAAGATTTCCGTTTCAATCATTAGACACTGTATTGTGCACTTAAATGTTTTCTTTTTTTGTCTTTTACAGGTGATATTATACCCAACTTCTAATAGCTCCAAGTCAGCTGAGTTGCACCGAATGATAGTTCCAAAAAATAGCCAGGACTCGGACTTAAAAATCAAATTAGCAGTACGAATGGATAAACCACCACATATGAAACATAGTGGGTGAGTGTGTGCTTGAAGATCTTTTTCTTCTGAATTAGTGGATTTAATTTCAATGTTTCACTTTTGTCAGTTTACTGGCAGAGTCAGTATATCATGGAATTTTCCTCCAAAATGACATTTATGGGATAACTTAATTTTTTAAACTCCTAGACACCTTTAGATCTAAACACATGGGTATTTAATTAAAATAACTGTTTCCGTGCTAACATAACATTGGTAATCGATTGCATGGTATTTTACAACATTTATATGGATAAAGAGTAGTGATAGATGGTGATAACTTCTAAGAGATACTTTCCAAAACATAATGATGGTTAAAACAAGCATAGCATTCAAGTCTCTAGAAATAGTTAAACTTTCTTAAAATATGTTAAAGCTAAAATGTCATTCAGATATAACCCAGAAGGCTGTGAAAGTTTTGTCAGGGAGGAATGTGAGTGTTCATCCAATGTGTGAGTGGAAAACTACATTAATACCGGAGGAACCAACGCTGGTGGGTATGCCAGATCACAGGGCCTGTCTCCTGGGGACTCCTGTGGGCCAGGGTCAGCCCTCATCTCAGCCAGGGTTTTTTGTCCCTTGTAGTTGGTGAGGTAACAGGTCTGAATTCTTGAATACAATAAAATGAGTTTTTTAAAAACCTGGGTCTTCCTAAGATTAACACTATAGGACTCACTACAGTCAAATCCCAGCACAAGGCTTTTAGTTATTAGGAAAGAATGTGACCTTTTTTTTTTTTCACAGTGGAGAGAAGCAGTTGCTAAAATGGCTCCCTCTGAGATTAGCAACCAACATAAGAGTCTAAGAAGGTGCTTTTCTGTACGGAGAGGTGTCGTCTGTGGGCTTTGGAGCCAAATCACCAACACTGTGGCTGAGTTAACTGATGAGTCAATAAGATAAGGATTTTTTGGATGACTAACAGGGCTAAGGACTACATTGCTTCCTTGGTTTGGATGGGCAACGTAAGCAGAGTCAGAAGGAGTCTCACTGATGGGAAGAACAGCTCAGAGGGTGGGCTCTTTGAAAGGAAACCATAATTTGGGTAGCCCATATTATGGCATCTTCAATGTAGTAATGCAAAGTAAAGGCTAACCATGACTCAGCTCGTAACGCAGATTGAGTTCTGGGATTTAATATTTAGAGTTCTTCTCATTCCTCCGTCTGCCTGCTCACCATGAGTTTATTTAGCAGGTATGTATTGAGCCCTTACTCTGTTCGTCCCAGAGCAGACCTCAGTGGTGTACTCTCTCAGGTCTAAAGGAAGTGGCTGGTCAGGGATTCGGGCTTGTAATAGTGAACTAAGAGAGGAATGGGAACTGGTGAGAAGAACACCTGATTTTAGCTGCCGTTAGTCATGAAAATCTCACAAGACACCTGACTTTTGAGATAAAACCTGAAGTATGCATTCAGGTGGGCAATGAGGAGGAGGGTTCCATTCACGTGACATAGCATATTCATGGGCAAGAAAGAGTTCTGGAAGGACTTTCAAAGCCAATGAAGACAAGTTGGGTGCAGCTGGCATAGAGAGCTGTGAGAATAGAGAGTTGGAATACTACTTCCCTAAAGTGCTTTAGAGACTACAGCAGAGTCTAGAGTTAGACATAAAGGAACGTATGTTCCAGGCACTGTAGTTATTTCGCTACTATTTTTATATTCGTCTCTTTTGATGAAGGGCACCATAAGAAATTGGAACCTGTGTATTATAATTCCAACGTAGTCTTTAATTTGCAAATGGCCAGCACCCTGGTGAATACCCCTGGCGCCTTCAAAGTGTCCCAAGAACCAAGATTAAACATGAGGTTGGGCATGTGGCAAGTTCTGCAGCCTTTCACTTCTGTGGAAAGAAAGCCCTGCTCTCCTCTTTGGCAACTTCTTCCTTTAGAATGCTCCAGGGCAGGTGGGACCATCCAGCCCCCTGCCAAGACCTGATTTTTTGTTTTCATTTTTTTATTTTTTATTATTAATCCTTTGCGCTGAAGGAGAACTGGTTTATACCTTACCTCTGAGCCCCTGACTAAGTCAGGAACCCCAGGATGGGTCTGGAGTTGACTTCTGTCCAAGACTACCGGTGAAGGGGATCATTAAAGAGAATATATCATAGCCTCTCAATTTAATATAGAAAGCCCAAGAACTCACCTTGGATTCAGATCAGGAATGCTTCAGATCCAGCCAGGTGGATTATCATCTGCCATCTCTAAAAGATACCAACAGGCAATTCTAGACATCCAGGTATCTCTGCAGTTTATAGTATAGTCTCCTTCTACTAGCAGTAGAAGGAAAGAATTCTAGAGCTGAAAATACCTGTGATGCAGTTCTGCCAGTTGGTGTGTTATGCGGCATAATTAAGAATATCATATTCCATAGTAGCGATTCAGTAAAAGCTAATTTAATGTCCATATTGGATGTAATAATAATGACAATGATCCACCAGAATTAAAGATTTTCAGCATTGCTGTAATAGCAATGTACCCCTGTGGGCAGGTGCAGGTGCTTTCGCACAAGCAGCTGTTTGGGCTCCTTGGTGCTTGTGGAAACACATAAATATTTTAAATATCACCCCTGTGAATATGGGCAAACATGATTTGACCTACATCATAACTGTATTCGTCTTTTTTCTGCAGTGTTTCATAAATGGATTTTACCGAACTTAATTACATTTAAGAAGAGAAAGTCCACTAACCTTTTCCTTCCAAGTACTCCCTCATATGCCAAAGCGATAATAGGATATGAGTAGTAGATTAATAGCGGTTTTCTTTGGGGCTGGGCTGTGTTCTGTCAATAATTCATCCTATAATGAATAATTAACAGAGGAGTAATGAATAATTGAAAAAGAGACAAGTCAAGTTAAAAAAAAGATTATCTTTAAAATATGGCAAACCCCTCTTATAGAGAGATTGTCAAGTGGATTAAAAAATAAATTGGGAGGGTTATGGATTTTTATCTTCAGAGCACTTTTGAGAACTAGACTTTGAAATCCTCTGGGTCTTTAGTTATAAAAACCGTCGGATATTCTAAGAATGTGGGCATCTCTTATGTGAACTATTATAACATGTAAATAGATGAATATTCATCACACATATAGCACTTCTGTGGGCCCTCAATACATTTTAGTTTATTTTTTGTGCCCCCAACTGCACTGTGAGTTTCTTAGACATATTTGAATCCCAGTGCCCTCAGTGTATGCAGTCAAGGATAGGTATTAATATAATGTGCTGATGAAAATAGTAGTATGCTCCTTAAAGTTTTAAGGAAAAAATGGAAGTAAGCTGTGTTCCTAAGTTGAAATGCAAAGAGTTCTAAACACAAGTTAGAGAATAAAGTATAATTTTAATGTGAAAAATATATAAAATAAATGTGTTTGGTTCTCAACTGTTGCATTTTTAAATAACCTTTTTACAAGCAGAAAAACATATCTCAAAAGCTGATGTTTCTGATAACTAATCAGTTCATGACTAGACATTATAATTTTTTAAAAATAGGATTGACTGCATGTTTAGTTTGGATAAAATAAGCACAAAGATGATTTCATCCTTTTAAAACCAAACTGGACATTACTACATGACACAGATGTGATTTTTTTTTTAAAGGGTCCATTTATTCTTTTGGAATATGTCCTATAAACTAATTATATAAACTCATATACATCTGTTAAATGAATTAGCAACTAGGTTTTGAATGGTTAAATAATTCATATCCAGTTTTCAAATTTATTTGCCTCCTTTTTTTGGGTAGCTGGAAGACAGACTTGTTCCTGAACAAATGGACTATCCTTTAGCATAGCCTAGTGGCTAAACAACAGTATTAACTTAAATCTCAGAATACGATTCCTGTTTTTATTAAATAACATTTTCCTAATTCAAATGTTACTTTCTCAGTCAAAACAAAGGTAAAATAAAATGGAATTAAATAAGACAAATGACTCTTATGACAATTCTACAATGGTGAAGGAGAAAGAAGAAAATTAAATTGTCACAAATACGTAGAGACAGACGACCAGGATCTGCCCGAGGTCTGCATGCAACTGATTATTTTATGGGAAAAAAATGAATGAAAACTTCATGAGTGTAGAACTCTGTAAGAGTTTTTCACGATTAAGAACTGGTAAGGTGAAATATTAGCCAAATCACTGTCCCATAAGTTTCCTGTTTCTCTTTGTGCAGAGTCATGCTTGGCTATTTAAACATTTGTTGTTCAAACAGATGTACTGAAATATTTTATAATTGTCACTTATAAAAGTCTCTGTTTAATTTATATGATAAAGGTTTAAAAGGCACTAGGCCTGTTTCTTGCTGCAGGAGAGAGACCGTACGTAGCAGCTTCCAGCAGGAAAAACTGTATAAACACCAACCTGGCTGCATTATTGTTGTCCTGTGCTTTTCCAGGGAGTCAACCAGCCATGCATTCAGGGGCTAGGGTGTCATGTTGTCAAACGTGGCATTTGCTCATAGAATGAAATGACTGCACTCCAGTGAAACTGCGTTGTTGATGATTTTAAGGCTTATGATCTTCAATTAGTTTAGGGGATAGTCTCATGATCAAAGGAAAGGAAATCTTACTTTTGTCAGGTGGCATTTGCTTAGAGGGTCCAGGCCTTACAAAAAGGACAGTTCTGTTTTTTCCCTGGAAAAAATTGATTCTCGATTTAAGTTGACCTTTTAGAATGATTTTCCTACATGTCCTTGTCTAAAAATAACCATGTTTTGACATTTGAACCTATAGGTAGGGTTATTTGCCTTCCCAATGTGAATTTACCTTATTCTGACTAATTCTAATTTCATAGAAATCCCACTTCTTACTGCCTTGCCAAAACTTCTAACAAAGTATTTGCTAGGTTCTTAATCATTCTTTTTTCCAAATACAGCTTTCAGAAGAGAAGTCTGTCTGTGATACTTTATAAACATCAATGTAACTGTTGTAGAATGATAAAAAGAATAAGCCATAAAGCCAACTTTGTTTTTCCAAATACCTTATATTCATGTCCCTTTCTGTGTGCTAATTTAAACCATTAAGGACTTTATATTTCATTTTAATTTACTAGTGACTAATTATGTAATAATGGTAGAAACATTTTCAAGCATGGCTTTAATGATCACTAAACTAAGTGTTTTAACTTTGTTTGTAAAACTTCTCTGATTTCTCCTGTAATAAATTAGTTTTCCTTTAACTTTAGGCTTAAATGTGGCTTTCTGTTCAACACCCTCTTATTCTCAAGATTTTTCTCCAAGGCGTAATATTTTAACCTACATTACCTTCTTCTTTTTCATGCATTAAATAACTATGCTCTTTTGCTCTTTAAGTATCCTTCCGTGTCCTATCTGAGCATCTAAAAGGAAATCAGGCCAAAAAATTGAAAGTAAAATATGAGGATTTTTAAAATTTTCTTTCGGAACCCACCGACCATATGCATAGGTTATCCTAATTAATTTGTGGCATTAAAAAAAATTACAGTGAAAACTATTTAGGAATACTATTTAATTTTATAAACAGTTAACATACAGAATTACAATAGGTCACTTCCATCTCAATCGATGCCTTACCATAAAATTTTTGTACTATGCACTGACGGAGTAGTACTTTTTGTTTCTTTGCATGCATCCAGAAGTTTTATAATATTAACACTGAGTGTATAAAGCAAAAACCTTGGGCTTGTTAAGTGAGCATTGTGGGAGGTCAGGAAGAATTTGGACTTTATTTAAAGATACTTGCTTTTAGCTCCTTGCTCTGATACGTGTAGCTGAATGGTGGTGCAGATGGAAGACTGTGTGTGGTAGTTGTGTAGAACAAGCACCAGTGTAACAGCCAGGACACCTGTGCCTGTGGTCCCAGGTCTGTCACTAACGTGGTGGGGGAGGTGGTGAGTCACTGCACCTGTCCTGGCCTGCTTTCATCAACTGCTAGGGGGACATCTGACTAGGAAATTTGAATAGCCCCTTCAGCCCCCCAGAAATTTATGACTTATCAGATCATTTCCTCCCTCACCTCTCCAGGGTATATTCCACTCATTCCGGGGTGTGCCTACACAGAGACGGTGTGCAGAGTTCAGGGTGAATAGAGGTGGTAGAAGGGAGGACACCTGGGAAGATAGGACATTTGGGGTTTATTTGAATCTTCTCAAGATAAGGGAAATATGAAGACTGAAACATCAGGCTGCCCTTATGAAAAATGAATCTGAAAAATACACTGTAGTTACAGAATTGCTTATATTTTGATAATAGTAGTGAAAAAAAAAAAATCTTAAGATTTTTTTAGCTAAGAGAGACATAGGTATTAGCTACAATGTGTTCAAATCTAGGGTTGAAGATGACCTGTCACTCAATCTTGACGGGGGGGCGGGGTCAGTCCTCCAGTCTTTGAAGTTAGTTTCTATGGGATATAATAGACGAGCCTACTCACTATTCGAGTATTTCTCACCCATTGTGCAACCATCATGCCTGGAAGAATACCACCTGGAAGTGCATGTCAGGAAATGGAATGTTCCGGGCCTTGGGTCTCAGGTGGTGTTGATGAATGTGTAGTAGAACTCCTTTTCTAAGCTTCCTATGGCTGTGAGATAAGTTGATAGTAAGTTGAGCTGATGAGAAATTTGTTGGCCTCTAGGTTATTCTCCTCCTTTTCTTCCTGCCTTATCCAAAAAGGATGCTCTCAAGATTAAAGGTGGTTTGTTTGGGGTTTTTTTTAAGTTTTTATTTATTTGATGGAGAGAGAGGGAACACAAGCAGGGGCAGTGGGAGAAGGAGAGGATTCCCACCAGACAAGGGGCTCGGCTAGATCCCAAGACCCTGGGATCAGGACCTGAGCTGAAGGCAGACGCTTAACAACTGAGCTACCCAGACCCCCCCCCCCAAGATTACAGGTGGTCTTAAAAGGGAATATGAAACTTTCTGAGCAGCAAACCTCCATGTGATTCTAATAAAGTCTTTCTAGGAATTTAAACAAGCCTGTTGCGCTGTGATTTAAGTAGCTGTGTTAGAAACCCCATTAACAATTAACTGAATAAAGAAAAAAAAAAGGCACTATTTCCATCTCACCCCCACCTCTGAGAACTTTCTTCTGCTCCTTCTCAGGCACCTATGAGGACCGCTCCCGAACAATAGAGGGGACCTAGACTGGGCGACCTCGGCTCTAGCCAGCTCTGCCTGCAGGTTGCCCTGGGTTGGGGGCACGTGACTCCTTAGTTTCTTCATCTTTAAAACAGCCAATTGAGCTCACTAAATTTTTTTTTAAGATTTCTCCCAGATCTGAAATTTCTTTCGATTTTATTTTAAACCTAAAATTTGATGTCCTAGGAAAAGTAAAATAGAAATAGTTCATATTCTTGGGATAGGCTGGAAACAGGTAAATGATTTGCAAGCCACATCATTCTCTTTAAGAACATTTCCATAAATAGGAGGCAGGGGTACAGAGTGGTTAGGAACACAGGCTTTGGAGTTAGACCTGGGTTCAAACTTGAGCCCTGTCATTTTTAGGCAAGCTTGGTCAAGTTCCTTAACTTCTCATAGCCTCACTTTTCTCCACTATAAAGTTGAATTGTCCTGAGCAAGAAATGAGATGTCCTCCTAAAGCATGCAGCACAGTGCCTGTTACCCGAGAAGTGCTCAATCAGCTAGTAACAGTCATTAGCAGAATAAACATTTTTTTAAAAAATTATAGTCCCATGAGCTGTAATAAAACCTAGTTTTAAGCACATTGTTAGATTTTATTTGGAAGAAAATGCTCAAAGACAGATGGGGAAATGGTGCGCAAATCCTAATTGCTTCAGAGTACAAAAATTATGTCCCCCATTAGGGCCCTCTGCTTTAATTGTTCGGCTTTCATGTGTTTTATCTGACAGCTGTTATGGATGTAGGCGGCAGCGGTGGTGGTGGTGGTTCATGTGTGTATTTTTTGCTGCTAACTTTATTTTGCCTTCTCTATGTCCAAAGGGAGAAAAATGGAAAATATTATATAAGAGCGCTCAGCAAGCTCAAGCTCTGAAAAGAAAACACAGAAAAACAAAAAACCACCTGGAGATTATTTCATAGCAAGCGGGAAGAGTAAGCTATACGCTGGGCTGCAATAAAGGGAAAAGTTCTAAAATTTATTTTTTTAATGGCAAAAGATTTCAAAGCCTGTTATTTTAAATATTTTTTTAAAGATTTTATTTATTTATGTGACAGGGAAACAGCCAGCGAGAGAGGGAACACAAGCAGGGGGAGTGGGAGAGGAAGAAGCAGGCTCCCAGCGGGGGAGCCTGATGTGGGACTGGATCCCGGAACGCCGGGATCACGCCCTGAGCCAAAGGAAGATGCTTAACGACTGCGCTACCCAGGCGCCCCAAAGCCTGTTATTTTAAATAACTAGGGGTGTCTTCTATATTTTTAGGGCAGTGGCTAATTTCAGTTTTAATATTCCTGTGTAAATCATTAGACGAGCACAGATCCTCTATAGCTCTAAGCAGTCTGTCAGGTTTTCCTAGTTGCCGTATTAAAATCTGTCCTCTTTTCAATAAGCTGTTGATCTCAATAATTTTTATATACCAAATAAGTTTTAATTTGTGTTTTAAAGTGGTTTTACACGTTTCATTTAAAGAAGGATTGAAAAATTGATTCAATACTTAGTGATTCAGAAACTTGTATTTTATAGTTACCATAGCATCCAAGACATTCATGTAGTTGAATAATTACTCTAATATGCTGATTTTTATGAAAATAATCGCTGGAAGAGGTTGGCATCGTTGCAGTGGGGCTTCTGAAGATGTTGCTTGAATGTTCTCAACTGGTTCCTGGTACAGCGCCTTCCCAGTGGTGGACACTGAAACTTTCCCCATCTCTGCCCCCAACATTTGTCGGTTCTCTGACACGCGTGTGGTGCACAGGTGCCCATCCTCACCACCCTCCACAGAATAGTGCCCCTCTGTCCTCCTCCCTGCCAGCTTTCTCTCCTCCTTGCTGCCAGCTTTCTCTCCTAACAGGCTTCATTCTTTAAGCTCTTCTCATTACCTGATATTATATTTACTGGCTGTTGTTTGTCTCATCACTGTGTTATCTCAATTTGGGTGATTTGCTGTTGACTAGCCCCCACCCACCAAATCTAATTTCCAGAGGAAAATTTTCATTGTCTTCCTGCTACTTTTATACCTAGTTGGTTTTTTAGAAAACTGCCTACTGATTAGTACACGCTAAATAAATACTAGAGTGAATGTTTTCTTTTCCAAAGAAAGAACAGAATGCAGAATTTATGTTCGCAGTTTTTTTTATTCAAAAATGCTGAATTGATTGGATATAAACTTCAAATTATGTCATTATCTAATTAGTACCACTGTAAGTTTGTTGGAATATGCTTCAAAGTCTTTCTCCAGAGGAATTACAGTTTTTATTAGTCCAAAGACTTCTATAGGACTAGAAATCTAAAGACTTAATGAAAAAAATATTCTTGTCCAAAAAACTTGAAATTCAAAGTCCTTATTCTCTACTGTGAGGCTTCCTTTAATAGCTTTTTGCCTGACTATGATGGAGAAAGTAGATTTGTAATATCTATTACCTGCCAACATTTTATATTTAGACCATTTCTGTGATATGTGGTGAAACTGTAGGACAGTTTTCATATACAAGAATGATATATAACCATACTTCTTAGAGGCAAAAAAGAAAACTAGATTTGAGCTTTGTTTATACTATCTTTGTGGAATCAATAAAAGTCTTTTGCTTTTTTTCTCCTACAGTAACTCCTGATTTGAAAGTCATATTTATTTCAGAATTTATTCTGTCAGTTTTGTTTCATAAACACTTTTACTCCATTTACATTGGCTCCAAAAAAAAACTTCATGAAAATATTCTCCCCAACAACTGACAAGAACAAAGTCAGTGCCTTGATCATGAGAGACAGGAAGGTCAGGGATCTGTCAGAGGGAAGGGAGTGGCAGGGAGGAGGGAGCAAGCAAAGAATGTCTGACTCCTGTCAGCTTGTGTAAAGATTGTAAAGGGGTCAGAGCATAGTGTGGATCCAAAGCAGGAAGAAATTCAGGAGCCTGAAGAGTACGTGAACTAAAAAACAGGATGAAGCCTGGCGGTAGTGAAACACCATAGCAGCAGAGAAACTTGATCAACATATATTGCTGCAGAGCTGGCCTCCTTTGGAAGACCCTGAGAAAGAGCAAAGCGGGGTTGGGGGTGGGGGGTAACGACAGATCCAAAGGGAAGAAAGTTGGTGTTAGTGGAAAGTAGTGATGGGCAGAACAGCCCCTGAAAATACAGAAACAATTAAAAGAAATCTCTTCAAAAGTAGTCCCAACTCCTCTACTAGTGTATTTAGTCCTGGCGTTCATTTCACAGAGAACATCCAGTCCTAAGGAGTACTTGCTAATCCTCTCTTTATGACCATAGCTAGAGTTTAGCAAAATGGGGTATTGGTAATGGGACATCACATCGCAGCCATGGTTCCACATCGAGACTGTATTTGAAATGCCTAAAAATCATTAAGTTGATAATGGGGAAGGTAGCAAATGAATTTGTTTTCAGCTCGATGGATGGATGGATGTTCTGATTATAAAAAGAATCATCACAACTGTAACAATACCAGTGTTAATGACATGAACAGAGTGAGCACAGAGTTTGTAAGTATTAAAATGTCTGATCACTCATCCTGGGATCCTTCATATCCTTGAGGATAGTACATTAATATCCACATCAGAAGAAAATTTTACTTTCGTGACTTAAAAAATCAGTGTGTTGCCTTTATAAAGATATGAGTATATATTTTAATGCCTTTGCTTATTTCATATATCAGTACTTCTGAAAATTTTTTAAAATTTGAATGTGGGTTAGAGGAATACAGCAGTAGACCAAATATCAGTCAGAAAATTTGAATATCCAGGGGCGCCTGGGTGGCGCAGTCGTTAAGCGTCTGCCTTTGGCTCAGGGCATGATCCCAGCGTTTTGGGATCGAGCCCCACATCAGGCTTCTCTACTAGGAGCCTGCTTCTTCCTCTCCCATTCCCCCTGCTTGTGTTCCCTCTCTCGCTGGCTGTCTCTCTCTGTCAAATAAATAAATAAAACTTTAAAAAAAGAAATTTGAATATCCACTATTTCCACCTTGGTGAGATTGGTAACGTTTTTGCCAGTGAAATCTTCAGGTTTGTCTTTAACCACTTTCTCTTTGCTCATAGTAGTTAATCCCTATCTTTCCTACAGACAAATCCCTTTCCATTTCTTCTCCCAACCCTAATTCAGTCTCTACCCTGCCCGCTCCCCTCCCCCCCAAAAAAAAACCTGTTTCAACAACTTTTGTACTGATCTGCCTGTGTTCACCTGTCTTCCAGACTGTTCAGGAATTTCAGAATACTATTTATATTTCTACCAAAAAATTTCTAGCGCTTCCTGTTACTAATAGGATTAGATGCACATTCTTTAGCCTGGCATTCTAATTTGTCAAAAAAACCTGGCCCCATCTAATCTTTTCCAGCCTTTTCTCCTTAAGGTACTCAACACAAACCCCTGCCTTCAGCAAAATCAGTCTGTTCATATACCTGACCATGCTTTTACTAACTCAACCCTATTTCTTCCGCTCTCACTTAACCTAGTACGGGTGTAGTACTAGGTTACATGTTTTCTCGCACTAGTACAGGTGTGCCAAGAAGAGTAATTTGTTTTCTCTATAATCTTCAGGAGCAGAATGTTCACTGACTGCCAAGTAACTTTGTCCCCACACCCCTGGTTTTGAGGGAACTGGTCATCTTTTCATGGGTTGTCCTGTACCGGAAGAGTGGGCTTTCCTTCCTTCTGTCTACCTAGAACATTATGTAAAACTCTTCAGTCAGCCAGAACGCCCTTTGCTACATTGAAGGAAGAGATATGCTTATTTAGAAAATTCCTTCTTTGTATACTTGGTAGGTTGATTGTCCAATAAATGGACTCCCTGAACTACATCTTCTACCCCATATGTTCCTTCCAACGTGGGGCCCAGCCTTGGGACTTGCTCTGGCCCCTGGAACAATAGCAAACTTGGCACAAGCAGAGGCTTGAAAGAGCACTCATGCATTTTCACTTCCTCTCTTGTTCTCTGCCTTAGCATGAGGATACGTATGGGCTAGATCACTACAAGAGCAGAAATGAAGAAGCCCAGTTGTTTTGGCCAAGGTCTGAGACATGAGTGAGCCCCAATGAAATGAACAAAGCCAGCTGGCCAATTTAGAGCTGACCCATAGATGGATGACTGGGTCATGTAGAGCCCTCATTGGATCAGTAGTAGTTCTCAGTGAAAAATAGGTTTATGAGAAATAATAAATGATTGATGTTTCAAGGTACTAAGTTTTAGGGTGATAGGTTACACAGCAAGGCTGATACTGTTCACTCTAGTCTTGCTACTAAAGCCTGTTGACTTTTTTCCTTGTACACATCAGATCCACAGAACTGGATTCGTCCTAAACCTTGGCCCAGGCTGTAGTTGTCTGTACATGTAATTATCTATGTAATCTTTCCTGTATGATATGCCTTTCTATAACTATATGATAATTTGCCCATTTTATCAAAATGGGCAGTTAAGTGATTTCCAGATTCTGGCTGCTTGAGACAGTGCAAATATAAGTGTCTTGTGTCGATCTCCTGGAACATATATGCTGTTTCTCTTGAGAGTGTACCTAAGAGTAAAATTGCTGAATTGATGACAATGTAAACATTATCTAAGATAATGCTACCCTTTTTCAAGCTTTAGCAACAGTTATAGCAATATACATTGCTTCAGTTGTAAGATTCTTTTATCATCTTTGCTTTTTACCACATACTACCTTCTTTTGTTAGATTTTCATAAACTTTATTTTCTATGCATAGCTATATTCTGAAGGCAGGGAAGGGATCCTGACTTTCACTTTGTTACTTTGCCCGTAGGCTTCAGAACATAGTGGATACAAATTAAATAATGACAATTAGTTGCTTTTTATGTACTTTCAAATTAAGAGGCAATATAAAAATTACTTGATACTTATCTTTCCACTTCAGGCTGTCTTAGGTATCCTGAATCTGCATTCATAGATACCCTGAACATTCTCTATTATAGAATTATAATAACCATTCATACTCTGTCCAGTTATGATTAGCTCCTTATAGACTGGAGCATATTAGTCACCACTGTTTGACCAGTAAGTTAATACAGGTGTGGTTTTATCAAATGAGTCATTCAACAGCATTTATTGATAACCATGTGAGACTCTTTGGGAGAAAGAATGGATGGGTAAGATTTGCTCTAAGAATGTGATGTTTGGCTGCCTGGCTGGCTCAGTCAGCAGAGCATGCACCTCTTGTACTCAGTGTCATGGGTTCAAGCTCCGTGTTGGAGATGGAGTTTACTTAAAAAAAAAAAAAAAGTAGTGATACTTAGCATTAATTAGCAGGAGAAATACATTAGGTACAATAGAGCTTATTACTTCCCCCACTGAAATAGAACAGCTGTTCACCTAATAGCAGAGGCTTAGATAATGAAGAGAAACAGAGAACAAGCTGGCAAAATAGAACATAATCGTATAGAGAGAATGTAATGGTCTAACAGGTGATTGCTTCTTCCATGACTTTGACATCCCAGTTGAAAAGATATCAGAAATCAGTAGTTCACAGAATCTATTTTGATTAGTGGTTTTGAAGCTATTTCCAAAATCCCTTATACCAGAATTCAAAAACAGTTTTAAAAAATAGACAGTCTTTGTTTTTTTTACTCTTGGTGGGTATTTAACATACACACAGAAGTGTTGCTCAGGTCAGTTGAGTATAATTTTCATTGGTCACTCTGGTCAGTGAAAGAACAAGAATATGATTATTTGAGAACAATATCTGTTTACTGAAAAATATTGTCCCAGTAGGTAGTGATTTGAGAATTGTGTTTTTATGAACATTACATGAAACAAATATGGCACGTATTTAAGAAGGATGAGAGGGCTCAACTCCTCTCATGAAATGTAAAAAGCTATAGGAGGAAAGCTGATCAAACCTGATCATCCAGATTTCCAGGCTGATGTAGACTGTGATGACCAAGGCAGAAAACTTGGGTAAAGGGAGTCAAAAAGTACAAACTTCTAGTTATAAAATAAGTCATGGGAATGTAACGTACAACATAGTGACTGTAGTTAATAATACTGTATTGCATATTTGAAAGTTGCTAAGGGAGTAGGTCTTAAAAGTTCTCATCATAAGAAAAAAAGCGTAACTGTGAGGTGATGGATGTTAACTAGACTTCCTGTGATCATTTTGCAAATTATATAAGTATCGAATCATTATACTGCACACCTGAAACCGATGTTGTATGTCCTTTATACCTCAGTTTAAACAATGATTAAGGAATGGACCTGAGGGGTGCCTGGGTGGCTCAGTTGGTTAAGCGACTGCCTTCGGCTCAGGTCATGATGCTGGAGTCCCAGGATCAAGTCCCACATCGGGCTCCCTGCTCAGCAGGGAATCTGCTTCACCCTCTGACCCTTCCCCCTCTCATGTGCTCGCGCGCTCTGTCTCTCTCTCTCTCTCAAATAAATAAATAAAATCTTTAAAAAAAAAAAAAAGGAATGGACCTGAAATGAGTAAAACTGTAAAATGAGTAAGATAGCTACAAGAGCGTAGGAAGGTAATGTTTCCGGTTGCAAACACTGCAGAGAATATGGATAAGCTTATTATGCTTTGCCACACCACTTTTAGCTTTGGACACAAATACACCTTTTTATTCAAAGGAAGACAAGTTTCCCGTGAGTTTAGTCTTTGCCTTGGCCTTAAGTAAGACACAGTTGTGGACTTCTGATAAGATCTGTTTACTGTTTCCAGAACTTGCACTTAATTATAGACAGCTATATTCACATTAGACTTACTAAGGAGATCTGAGAGAATGAAAATGTTAGGTGCCATGTTTTAATTTTATGGTATAGAATTATATATTCTGTGTAACTTTGAGATGTTTTCATATTATAGTAGTAATAGGCATTATAAAAATGAGTTATAAGGGAATCATCAAAAAGGACAAAAGTCTACGTCATACTTTTAAAAATTGAGGTGTTTAGGTCTCAGCCAATACCAAAAGATTGAAATTATCCCATGCATATTCTCAGACCACAATGCTCTGAAATTGGAACTCAACCAAGGAAAAACCTGGAAGAAACTCAAACACTTGGAGGCTAAGAACCATCCTGCTCAAGAATGACTCGATAAACCAGGAAATCAAAAAACAAATTAAACAATTTATGGAGACCAACGAGAATGAATACACAACGGTCCAAAACCTATGGGATACTGCAAAGGCAGTCCTAAGGGGGAAATACATAGCCATCCAAGCCTCACTCAAAAGAATAGAAAAATCTAAAATGCAGTTTCTATATTCTCACCTCAAGAAACTGGAACAGCAACAGAGGGACAGGCCTAACCCACTGACAAGGAAGGAGTTGACCAAGATTAGAGCAGAAATCAATGAATTAGAGACCAGAACCACAGTAGAGCAGATCAACAGGACTAGAAGCTGGTTCTTTGAGAGAATCCATAAAATTGATAGACCACTGGCAAAACTTGTCCAAAAACAAAGAGAAAGGACTGAGATTATTAAAATTATGACTGAAAAGGGAGAGGTCACGACCAGCACCATTGAAATTGCAAGGATTATTAGAAACTTTTATCAACAGCTATATGCCAAAAAACTAAACAATCTGGAAGAGATGGAGGCCTTCCTGGAAACCTATAAACTACCAAGACTGAAACAGGAAGAAATAGATTTCTTAAATAGGCCAATTAACTATGAAGAAATTGAGTCAGTGATAAACAACCTTCCAAATAATAAAACTCCAGGCCCAGACGGTTTTCCTGGGGAATTCTACCAAACATTCAAAGAAGAAATAATACCTATTCTCCTAAAGCTATTTCAAAAAATAGAAACAGAAGGAAAGCTACCAAACTCATTCTATGAGGCTAATATTACCTTGATCCCCAAACCAGGCAAAGACCCCCTCAAAAAGGAGAATTACAGACCGATTTCTCTAATGAATATGGATGCCAAAATCCTCAACAAGATCCTTGCTAATAGAATCCAACAGTACATTAAAAGGATTATCCATCATGACCAAGTGGGATTCATACCTGGGATGCAAGCATGGTTCAACACTCGCAAATCAATCAATGTGATACATCATATCAACAAGAAAAGACTCAAGAACCATATGATCCTCTCAATTGATGCAGAAAAAGCATTTGACAAAATACAGCATCCTTTCCTGATTAAAACCCTTCAGAGTGTAGGAATAGAGGGTACATTTCTCAATCTCATAAAAGCCATCTATGAAAAGCCTACTGCAAGCATTATTCTCAATGGGGAAAAGCTGGAAGCCTTTCCCTTAAGATCAGGAACACGACAAGGATGCCCACTCTCGCCACTATTATTCAACATAGTACTAGAAGTCCTTGCAACAGCAATCAGAAGACAAAAAGGGATCAAAGGTATCCAAATCGGCAAAGAAGAAGTCAAACTGTCTCTCTTTGCAGATGACATGATACTCTATATGGAAAACCCAAAGGAATCCACTCCCAAACTATTAGAAGTTATAGAACAATTCAGTAAGGTGGCAGGATACAAAATCAATGCCCAGAAATCAGTTGCATTTCTATACACGAATAACGAGACTGAAGAAAGAGAAATTAGGGAATCCATCCCATTTACAATAACACCAAAAACCATGCGTTACCTTGGAATTAACTTAACCAGAGACGTAAAGGACCTATATCCTAGAAACTATAGATCACTTTTGAAAGATATTGAGGAAGACATAAAAAGATGGAAAAATATTCCATGCTCATGGATTGGAAGAATTAACATAGTTAAAATGTCCATACTACCCAGAGCAATCTACACTTTCAATGCTATCCCGATCAAAATACCGAGGACATTTTTCAAAGAACTGGAACAAATAGTCCTTAAATTTGTATGGAA